>NC_027750.1:1724597-1747875 GCF_000695525.1 Brassica oleracea var. oleracea
TAACCCCCCCCCCCCCCAGCTCAAGACATGATCAACTAAAATCCCCAAAACAGAAACCCTAAAAACAAAATCTTTCATGAGCTAACTAATCAAAGTTTGTAACTTTTTCGTTTAAAACAAACTCTATACACAACAGTTTCTATCAAAATCAATTATATAGATTGTTGGGAGGATTTGGTTATACCTTGAGTTTGGAGTCGCGGAGGCCAATAATGCCGGTGGATCGCCACCGCTTTACCCGACTAGCCTTTGAACCTCCTCCTTGATTGCTCGCGCAACACCCCATTCTTCCCTGTTTCTACGCTCTTGAATTTTTGATTGGATGCTTATAAACAAAAATTGTAACGGAATAAAAATACCCAGAAAGTTTCAAAAAGGAATCAATCTCTGATTACCAAAAAGAGATTAGATTTTTGGGGTACGAAAGTTTACGAATTTCTGAGGATTTGAGGTTTAGGTGAGGGTCAAGGTCTCTCTCTCGAAGCCAATTTTGGGATTAAAAAAAAATATAAATTAGAAAAGTTGTTTTCAAAGTTAAATGAAAGTGGAGAAGGACTCTCGTCAAGTCACTATCTCAGGTCACCAACCTTTGAAAAACTCGAAGATTGGTAAGACCCAGAGACCAAAAAAAAAAACACACACACATAGGGTTTAACCTTCTTTTTTTCACTAACCCCTTCCTCAAGCAACTGTTATTTATTTATTTTGACCAATTTGATATGTGAGAGAAGCCAAAATGTACTATATTCAGAGGTAAATACAAGTTGGAAAAACATTTACAAGATACATAATGCATCAAAGAAAAGGAACAGGCTTCCTCTAAATCATAATATACATATATACATGATTCTTTCTAGAAATGATAAAGAGATAATTTAACAAGCTTTGTATCAGTTCCATTCATGACTCATGACGCTACAACACTATGAGAACTGCCAAAAATCTTTGTTTTTCCTACTTCCACGCAGAACAGAACCCGCTTCTGCACTCAGCGGATTCAATCTCCAATACTTGTATAAGATTCCATTCGTTTAGACAGAGAGACGAGATATGTAAATACACATATATTTGAAAACTTCTATCAGACAGTGACTAACCAGATGAAGCAGAAACCAATCCTTTCTTCTTTTTAAGTTAACCTTACAGCCATTTCTTGAAGCAGAGCTCGTTTCTGTGAAGCGTTGATCACTTGATTTGTTTCTGCATTCTCTAGAACATCTGTGATTATAGCCGCTGCGTGACCCAGTGGCTCCTCCGCTGCTCTCTTTAGCATGAAAGCCTGTTCCAAGTCAAGGTCATTGATAAAACAAACATCAGTTTAACAAAAAAAAAATGGTTGAAGCTTAAAAAAAAAATTAAGAATCGGTTTTGGATCTAGAACTCTTATAGACCTGGCCATGGTGCGATATCGTTAAGGTACATGGTTGCTGAGACCAAGGTTCTCCATCGATTTGCACAGGCAACGGCGCACAAAGTTGTATCTTCACTGATTGCCCCTGAGCTAACCTTCTGGCTTGAGATAACCCAACCTGAAAATGCGAAGAAAAAAAAACAAATGATGTTAGGTTTACAAAAGATCATGCAGATAGAACCTCTAAGATGATCATTATCGTACCTGGAGTTTGCCAAGGTGCCACGTTCCAGATATACTCACGACTTCTACTACCTTGTCGTGAATAGATTGCGGATCAAAGTTTTCATATGTTTCATCTTCATTCTGCCATAAATCCACACCTCCCATGTAACTTCCGATGTTTGCAACAAGTACTCCTTCCGCATCCTTCAAAGAAATAGCATAGTGAAGTTACATCATTAACTATTATTATGTAAACTAGTTTTCTGTGACTTACCTCAGGAACCTCGATGTCAACACCATCCACCTCCACTCGAACTTGCCAAGGGAAATCTTCGAATGTTCTGTCCATTATACTCCTTGCACCTTCTCTAGCATATAGGACTTTGTTCATAAACTGAACATTGAAAGCATTCAAATGTCAGTTTCATGAACTGAGATTAACAGTTCAGCTTCACTACAATAATGCCAGTTAACTCATATGATTAAGAAAGGTACTAATGGCAGGAGTCCTGAGGTTTATTGATCACCTGGCTATAAAATCTCTCTGGATTCTCCTCCCGTAGATTGTGAATATCAAGGGCGACCTTCGCATCACACCCAACCCCTGTTAAAAATTGCAGCGTAAGCAAATAATTGAAGAATATCGAAAGCAAAGCTTTGAAGATCATTACCAAGAGGTTGTGAGTTTAACTGACCTATATAATTGTTCATATATTTTGGCGGCTGGAGTTGCTTTCCTTGTTGATTCAGAATCGATACCTTCCAACGATCAAGGACAGTGACTGCAGCATGCTCTATGTTCTGCAACACAGTAGATAAACCTCCTTGTCTCTCAACAGAACCCAAACCACCACCCCAGTTCAATATCCGGGATAGATCATTCCCGGTTCCAGCAGGCAGGATAGCAACCGCGGGAGGAGAGACGAAATTCTGTTTGTCTATGGCATCCAATACCCAACCAGCAGTGCCATCTCCACCACAAACAAGAACTCTAAAGTGAGGAACCTTCCTGAAGAGGAGAAGCCCCACTTCTGGTCCTTGCACTGAACTCAATTCACACACCTGCAAGAAACATCTCCATCAATAAACTCAAAAGACAATAACAAGTAAAAAAACGCAATGTGACAAGTTTACAAGGAACCATACTCTTACCTGCACGGGATTTAGAAGAAGATTAAGACGCTGCCGAAGAGAATCACCTCGTTGAGCCCCACTCTTTTTGTTAATGAAAACCAACAACGGTCTTGCATCTGGAGGCAAATCAGCTAGCTCATACTTAAGTTTGGACCTTAGTCCCTGATATTTATCTTTCTTACCAAAGGAACCGCTTCTTTTAACACTAGGCTTCTTCTCATCGCTGTCCTCGTTAGAGGAACCTCCATTCACAACGCTGCTTGAGTTTTCCAACGCGGAATGGGTGCCATTAACAACAGCTGGACTTGTATCAGCTGTGCTTTCCGTCGATTCATCACAATTGCTACCACTATTATCCGAGTCAACCGAAGTTTCATTACCTTGCTTGTATTTTTTGCTTTGAATCCTGATACTGGCACGGACCGTAGATGCAAGTTCGTTAGCACCATGCGTGATCGTGCTCAAAAACCCTCCAGAAGGATTCCGTGTTAACTCCTTAACATAGAGAGGACACAAGACAAGCCTTCTAAGAGGGCCTAGATCACAAACGTCACCTGTTTCGTTTGACATATTACTGTGACAGTCGACATGGACAAGACGTTGACACCACAAGCAGCACCATACAGGAGAACCCCCAAGAAAGGAGCTACTACACGACTCATCACAGTAGCTACAAAACGAGGATTCGTCAGACTGGTCAGCACCTTCCGTCCACCGCACTGCCCACTGGTGCACCACATGCTCGTATCCAACCATGGAGACGCATTTGCAATCTTTAGGGGCACTTGAAGAGCAACTAAAATGAGCTGCCGCTCCGCAGATCGTGCACCTGTGGATAACACTTTCTGAAGCTACAATTGTCTGAGAAGGCGACATCGACTTCAAGCACACAGAGCAGTTCAAGTTCTTGGCGCGGGATACAGAGTCGCGTTCCCAGCTATGCGGGGCGACGGGAGTCTTGTGCCGCGCCTTTGGGTTTTTCTTCGACCTGGCGATGGCTTTTGTCCAGCTTAAGTTGATATTCCTTCGCCACTGAGAAGCAGTGTAGGCTATGGTGAGAATACCAACAAGGGCAGCAACAAAGCAAGTGAAGATGAACCCGCAAGACTCAACCGTTTCAAGTGGATTCTTGCTGAACATCCCCATTTCTCCATCGTCCTCCATTTGTCTATGCTGCAACTCGACACGTGTGATGATAATCCCAGAAGCTCGAGCCAATCAGACGCCCCCACAAAGATTCTTGGCTTGGTCAGGTCCAACAGACAAGAAAATTCGTGTACTATTTATTCAAAGTCCATATCTTTCATCATCCATTATCCATCTGAATAAGTTTTGTTCAAAACCCACTTCAACTATAAAAGACAAAAACTTCTGCACTGTCAAGAAAAAAAAGTACCAAGTTAAAAACAATGGTCTTCATTAGAGAAAGAAAGAGACTTTGCATCACAAATATCCACAAATTACTAAGGCTGACAATAAAAAAAGAATGACTAGCAGAAAAATAAATGCTTGGTTTGCTCAGATTCAAACTAAATTAATTGTAATTGACTTAAATAAGAACCAGACTTAAAAAGAACGGCAAATCTCCAAAATAGCACCTTTCTAAGTTTATATCACAAAAATAGCACTCAAAAACTAAAATGACCAAAATAACACCTTTCTAAGTTTATCCTTTGAAAATTTTAATTTTTTTATTTTTCAAAAATTTGAAATCTTATCCCCAAAACCTCATTTCTCAACTCTAAACCCTAAACCCTAAACCCTAAATCCTAAATCCTAAATCCTAAATCCTAAATCCTAAATCCTAAATCCTAAATCCTAAATCCTAAATCCTAAATCCTAAATCCTAAATCCTAAATCCTAAATCCTAAATCCTAAATCCTAAATCCTAAATCCTAAATCCTAAATCCTAAATCCTAAATCCTAAATCCTAAATCCTAAATCCTAAATCCTAAATCCTAAATCCTAAATCCTAAATCCTAAATCCTAAATCCTAAATCCTAAATCCTAAATCCTAAATCCTAAATCCTAAATCCTAAATCCTAAATCCTAAATCCTAAATCCTAAATCCTAAATCCTAAATCCTAAATCCTAAATCCTAAATCCTAAATCCTAAATCCTAAATCCTAAATCCTAAATCCTAAATCCTAAATCCTAAATCCTAAATCCTAAATCCTAAATCCTAAATCCTAAATCCTAAATCCTAAATCCTAAATCTTAAATCCTAAATCCTAAATCCCACCATTTAATTTTAAATCCTAAGTTTGTGACTTTTGATAAAACATTAAGTGCTATTTTTGTGACTTTTGAAGAGAACAAAAATTTGATTTAGTGCTATTTTTTTTTTCTCTAAAAAGAAAGACTTTGGCACTTAAATATTAATCTTAATCAATGCTTAGAAGAAAAACAAACACCTTTCTAAAAGTCCCTACTAATTATTCATGTTTGTTACACACTCATCTCTAAAAATATTAAAACAAACAAAAGAAAACTCAGAGATAAAAATTAAAATACAAAATGGGAATCACAACAAATCCAAAATCAAGGCTTATACTACTGCTTTCACGGTCCGCGAAGCATACAATGGAAATGAAATAGAGAATTTAATCAAGAGTAAGAAGAACATGAACCCTAACCTTCAAAAAGCGACAGAGAAGAAGGTGATCAGATGAAAAATCCCTAGAGATCGAGCAGTCGAAAGGAGAGAAGGAAACACACACAATCGACGCACCAAGCACGAAGCCTTTACTCGTCCGGAAAAATTCCCAAATCCAATTTTGATTTTTTGAAAAGCAGATTGATTGATGCTGTCTCGAGTTTATATATTATAAATTTATATATAATCTTCGTTTGATTTATTCGCTCGCTTTGTTTATATTTATTTCACCCGACGAGTATACTTATGAGAGAGAAAGATTCTGCGCGGAAAGAGAGGGTTTTAGTTTGTCGTATCGAAATACACGGCTGGCCCACGTAGGGTAGATGAATCTCGGATTCCGGAAAGTAACGTGTTACATGTCGGCAAAAGGCCCGGCCCATTACTGTCGTGCAACGATTAATCTCTAAATTACAATATTTTGTATATTGATTATAGATGTATATCATACTATTTTTGATGATATATTGATATGGCTTGTTCTTCATTTTCTGATGGCATCACCACGAATATTGTATGTTAAAAACTCATTTGTATAGTAAAGAAGAGTTACTCATAACAGAAATGCTACAAGGTATAATAATAACACCTATGGTTTCCAATGAACAAAGCATAGCAATTAAGGTGGACCAGGGCTCATATTCGGCTCTCAGGGTTTAGGTGTTTGAGAAACAAACTAAACCAGAGATCATGTCAAAGGTTCTCATTTTCAGATGCAAATTCTCTGTTTTGCTCTTACTTCATGACAAATACTGTGCCTTTTTCGCGTTAATGAAAAATTTATAGAATCGAGAGCGCGTTAATGGATTTTATACGTATTAATTTTAAATGTAACCGTTACTTTCGCAATTGCACTTCAAAATGATGCAACTTTACTTAACAGTTCGTTTGCATCACATCGCAACATAATTTTTGGTCTAAATTTTATTTTTCGTTTGATATATTTCCAACCAATTTATTGTTTTATATGTTTGCACATCTTTAGAAGTTTCTAGTTCGATTCAAACTTTCAACCAAAAGGAGTATTCAGTTTAGTTTTATTTTATTGTTGGCTCTGACTTGTAACAGTTTATCAATCATAGCAATTTCGACTTGAGGTGATGAGTATAGAAAATATAGAGCTTTATTTGTCTTATGGACTATCGTTACATTTGGTAGGAAGAAGGTGCTTTAATGCAAGATTCCTAGTGAGGTTCACATTTAGCTGACACCCATAGGTGTTGCTGCGTATAGCGAGGTTTTTGTACTGAGCAATTTATATATTTACTAAACTTACAATATACAATGTGATCGAGAGCAGTACGAACGTTGGGACACAGGAACAAATCCGAAGTTTTAGGTCGGGGAGAAAATAAAGAGGCTCGGGTCCAAACCAGGTGTGCCTCGTAGATCAAAACTCTCTGTCTAAGACAGAAGGTTAGACGTGTGGGCCACGAACGGCACCGTATTGATGCATTTTTTTCTAGTTGGGATAAAAGAAGGCGCCAAAAATAGGAAAGAGACACCATGAAGAGGCGGCGAAACTTTTTTTAAAAAAAACGGCGGGAATAATTAACCAAACATCTAATAGCTCCCGCGTGTTTATTTACCTTACAAAAACCTTTTTGCTTCCTCTTACTATTCTCACACACATTTGCTCGATTTCAACAAAAGAGTCAGTGATCGAGATAGAGACAAAGATATAGAGAGATGGAGAACTCAGTGACCCAAGATGGCATCGCGTCATTATTATCCCTCGATTCCTCCTCTGTTCAACCTCAGATCGTCGTTCAAGTCGTGGATCTTAAACCCGTTGGAAATCGATACACGTAAGTGTTTCCTTACGGCTCGATCTAGCTTTTTTACTTTCCACACAGATGATTTCGTATTCACCGATTTGGGGTTTCTCGAAGCTTGATTTTCCTTTGCGATTGATTCACTAGATCTGTTTAATTTCGATTTGGAATACAAAATTACGGTTTATGGCTGTGCGATTTGGGTTTATTGAATCTATTCGTTGGATGAAATGTATTTGACTTGTGGTTTTGTTGCTCAGGTTTAATGCTAATGATGGAAAGATGAAGATCAAAGCAATGTTGCCTGCGACTTTAACGTCTGAGATCGTCTCTGGAAAAATCCAGAATCTTGGTCTGATTCGTCTCCTTCATTATACTGCCAACGATATTCCAGGCAAATCTGGAGAAAAGTAATAATCTTTACTGCTTCTTTGATAGAAATTAGTAAATTGTTTTAAGTACACAGAACTAATCTTGTGTCTTGTCTTTATCTCTTTCCTTTAGATATTTGCTTGTAACCAAATGCGAGGCTGTTGCTTCTGCACTTGACTCAGAGATTAAGTCGGAGCTCAAAGCTTCTACAGGCATAGTGTTGAAACCGAAGCAGGAGTTTGTCGCCAAATCAGCTTCACAGATAATCAATGAGCAGAGAGGAAAGTAAGTAACTTTTTGTTTTTGTTTTAATAAAACTTATTTGCTTCTTACTATGTCAAATGCTTAATATTGACCTTTTCTGTGGTTTCTTTTTGTAGCGCTGCACCAGCTGCAAGAATGGCTATGACCAGGAGGGTCCATCCCCTTGTGTCCTTGAACCCTTACCAAGGAAGCTGGACCATTAAAGTCCGTGTCACAAACAAAGGAGTCTTGAGAACTTACAAAAACGCTAGAGGAGAAGGATGTGTCTTCAATGTGGAACTAACTGATGAGGAAGTAAGGCTGATTTAAAGATTTCTCTAGCTCTGATGATTTTCTTATGTGGTGGTGACTGATTTTATTTTATTTATTGAAATCCAGGGAACGCAGATTCAGGCGACGATGTTTAACGCACCTGCAAAGAAGTTTTATGACACGTTCCAGAAGGGAAAAGTCTATTACATATCGAGGGGAACACTTAAGCTTGCTAACAAGCAGTTCAAGACGGTTCAGAACGATTACGAGATGACTCTGAACGAGTATTCAGAGGTTGAAGAAGCTGGGAGCGAAGAAATGTTTATCCCTGAGACAAAATTCAACTTTGTACCCATTGATGAGCTGGGTCCATACGTGAATCAGAAGGAGCTTGTTGGTAAGAGCCGTCTCTTAATATAGAGTTCTTTTTGTTTTTAAATGCTGGTTTAGGATTATAATTGGTGTTATTTCATTTTCAGATGTTATCGGTGTTGTCCAAAGTGTTTCTCCCACCATGAGCATTAGAAGAAAGAGTGACAATGAGATGATCCCAAAGAGGGATATAATTTTAGCTGATGAGACGAAGAAAACCGTCGTGGTGTCCCTTTGGAACGATCTAGCTACTGACTTAGGACAAGAGCTTCTAGACATGGCTGATAAGTACCCTGTCATTGCGATTAAGTCTCTCAAAGTTGGAGATTTTCAAGGTAAAATCTTAATTTTTCTTTCGAGTTAATGTAGACTCTTTGTCAAATTGGTTGCTGATAGAAACCGATTCTTCCAGGTGTTTCACTCTCCACTATCAGCAAAAGCGACGTGGTGGTAAATCCTGATATACCAGAAGCTGCAAAGTTAAAATCTTGGTATGATTCCGAAGGTAAAGAGACGTCTATGTCTGCTATTGGCTCTGGGATGAGCCCTTCTGCCAATAGTGGATCAAGATCCATGTATTCTGACAGAGCCTGTCTCTCTCACTTCACAACCAATCCCTCTTTAGGCGAGGACAAGGTACTTCAAAACACTTCTACTTACTTAAAATACAAGGAGACTAGAAAAGTTTGTTTATGTGGTCTTGTGTTTGTATTGCAGCCTGTGTTTTTCAGTACTAGAGCTTACATAAGCTTCATCAAGCCAGACCAGGCAATGTGGTACCGTGCTTGCAAGACTTGTAACAAGAAAGTGACTGAAGCAATGGACTCTGGTTACTGGTGTGAAGGTTGTCAGAAAAAGGATGAAGAGTGCAGTTTAAGGTGAGATAATGCATGATTCATAAAACAAGAATAGAGAATGGATCTTGTTTGTTTTAATTGTGTTGCTTAATGGTGTGATTTAGGTATATAATGGCGGTGAAAGTCTCTGATTCAACCGGTGAAGCCTGGTTCTCTGCATTCAATGATGAAGCAGAGAAGATGATTGGATGCACAGCTGATGAACTCAACGTACTAAAATCGGAGGTAAGGAAACTAAAACCATATACAACGATTTAGACCATTCTGAACTCTCCAGGTTCTTGATTTAAAATGTGATGTTATTTTTTGGTTTTCACCAGGAAGGGGAAGGGAATGAGTTTCAGACAAAACTGAAGGAAGCTACTTGGTCATCTCATCTCTTCCGTGTTAGTGTTTCTCAACAAGAGTATAACAGTGAGAAGAGACAGAGGATAACTGTAAGAGGTGTTGCTCCGGTTGATTTTGCTGCTGAGACAAGATTGTTGCTTCAAGACATTTCCAAGAACAAGATGACATCTCAGTAGTTCTAACCATGACATGTTTTATCTAGAGCTTTTGATAAACTAAAAGTCCCAAGCTTTGTATTATACAAGTTCTTCTGCGGTCAGTCAAATTAGTATTTTATGTCATTTAAATGTTGATTCTAGTTGAATTTTGTATCTAGAGCTTTGCTAAACTAAAAGTCCCAAACTTTGTATTATACAAGTTTTCCTGAAGTCAGTTAAATTAGATTGTCCTATCATTCAAACGTTGATACAAGTTGATTTGTTTTCAACGATCATCTATAGACCGAGTGTTATTTAATGGAAGACCATGGAAATTTTCAAGACCAGCAGAATTTCCTAACAGAAGATAACTTAAGAAGGCAAAAGAAAAAAAAGAGCCAAAATCCATTGGAGATTCACTGAAGCTTAGCCAGAGAACAAACCATCAACACCGATCTTGTTAATTCATAGACTGATGTGATAAAGACATATTATAAGCTTGGTGATAAGGTTAAAACACAATTAGGGCTGGTTGCGCATGAAAAGTAAACTCTTTAGCATAACATAAGAATCACAGTTTCAACTGAGATATTTTCATATCACACTGGTGAAATCAGGAACTAAACCATTCCTTCTTCTATAGAGAGACATTGAAAAAAATACAAAAACTGAGAAAGTGAAAAACTAAGAGATGCTCTCTCCTCCATAGTAATCAGGTTTCTTCAGACAGCCATGAGATCACCAAAGTTGCGCATGAGGAAGACTCCTCCTGCAAACACCCCAAGTGCTCTCACAAGTTTCTGCACCAACAAGAAGAGACACAACAACCAAAAAACAAAAGGGACTTCGTGTCAGAGTGAGACAGATTTCGATGGTAAGAATACAACAAAGTCAAGTATCACAAGAACACGAATCAAATACTCCAAAAGGCATAGACTTGTGACTGATAAACCCTAAATCTCTAAGAGACCCAATTGAATCAATTCAGGATATCATCCTAAACAGAATTCACAATCGCCGTAATACCCAGAACAATTCAATCAAAGGGCTAGAGAAACCCCCATGATTAAGTCACAACACATACAACAGAATCAACTCAATTCAGAATCAAACTAAACTACAGACAGACCCATAGAGGGAGGAAAGCAAGAGACTTTACCATGTTAGCAGCCCACTTTCGTTCATCGTGGACCTCAGAGTGCCACAAAGCTTTCAGCTGGTCCATTGAGATCACACTCTTCGCCATCGTTGATCGAAACTTTGATCGAGAAATCGTCGGTATGTCACTTCAATGCATCTATTAACCTAACCATTTTAAGGGCTTAGGGCTTATTAATTTACGAAATTAACCTTTACTAATAAACTCTTTTTGGTAACTGACATGGAGTGATTCCAACCAGACAAAAGCCATAAGAGGTTGTCCAACCATGATCGAACACGTGTACAACACAATCTTAACAATCTCATCTACAAGACTACAACCTCTGGTTCCTCCATCGAAGAAAAAAAGCTTCAGACAAAACCAGAGAGAGTGTTACAAAATGGCGGCTAATTCAATATGTTCGTCTTTATTAGTGCACTCCATGGCGAACAAGAAGCCTTCACCTTCTGCAACAAGAACCATAACTTCAAAGAAGGTAAAACACAATTCAAATTTTCGATTTTTATATCGTCTGCTTAAATCTAATTGAAGTCTTTGTTACACAGCAGGGCACAACAAGTGGACAGGTGAAGCTACTGACAAGAGTCGAGCAGCTCAAGCTTCTGACCAAAGCCGAAAAGGCTGGACTTTTGTCCTTAGCCGAGAAATCAGGCTTCTCTCTATCCACCATCGAGCGTCTCGGACTGCTCACCAAAGCAGAGGAGTTCGGCGTTTTGTCCGCCGCTACTAACCCGGAAACGCCTGGAACGTTATTCACCCTGAGCCTCGGTTTACTCCTCCTCGGACCGGCTTTCGTCTACTTGGTCCCTGAGGATTACTCTTGGCAAGTCGTGGCTCAGCTCGTGGTGGCTCTCGTCTCTGTCCTCGGTGGCTCCGCTGCTTTCGCTGCTTCCGGTTTTGTCTCCAATTTGCAGAAATCTGATTAAACCGGTTATTTCGATTTTTGTTAAACCGGTCGGGTTTTGTATTTGATCTAAATTGCTTCAAGCTCATTTCTATGTTTATGTAAATGGTTAAGCCCGTTATATAAGGCCCACTAATAATAAGCCCATGAAATATCAACCAATCCTTTGTTTAAGAGGTTAAATCTCGGTTTAATATCGAACCAATCCACAATTTCAGAATCAAACCGGTTTCTTCTCCATTTCACTCAGCCAAACCTGTGAAGCGCTCTCTGTCTCTCTCAACAATGGCGAAATCAGTGGCGACGGCGACTTCCTCCCTCGTGCAAACCCTCAGGCGGTACGTCAAGAAGCCGTGGGAGATAACCGGACCGTGCGCTCACCCGGAGTACCTCGAATCGGATCCGATGCCCCGCCACGATCGATCAAGAGGCGATCGTGCCGACCTCGGATCCCGAGACGGTGTACAACATCTTGTACCACGGTAGAGATCAGCGGCGTAACCGTCCGTCGATCAGGCGTTATCTGTTGAAGAAGGAGGACGTGGTGGAGATGATGATGAGCGAGGAGACGGATTTTCCTAGGGTT
The DNA here is from genome assembly GCF_000695525.1 of Brassica oleracea var. oleracea. Lineage (NCBI taxonomy): Eukaryota > Viridiplantae > Streptophyta > Magnoliopsida > Brassicales > Brassicaceae > Brassica > Brassica oleracea. The sequence goes on from NC_027750.1 coordinate 1,736,993, forward strand.
TACTTGACGACAGCTGTGGAGGAGGATGAGAACGCTCGTGGCGGAGGCTACGAGTAGACAAACTGGTGAGGAGTTATGTTTGATGGATAAAGGTCAGTGAGATTATCAAAAACTTGTGAGGTTTGTGTTTGTTCTGATTCACTGAGTATTGTAGAATGAGTTTGGATGTTATGAAAGTTATGGTCTGTGAGTATTGGAACTTCGACTTCGATATGTATTCATCGGGGAGTTTTGGATTTTAGATGGTTACTTCCGGTTAAAGTTTCTTAATTGGCAAATGAATGTTGATTTGTGCAAGGTCAACATTTTGAATTTCTCAAGAGTTAGCTTGTGTTAGCCTACAGTATAATTCAAATATTAATGTTTGGTATCACCGTGTACAAGTTTTACTCATTTACTGCATAAACACACACAAAAAAATATATAAACCAATCAAATGGCTACTGTTATCTGAGTTTCCATTTCTCCAGTCTGTAATTTTTTTTTTCCTTTCTTTGTAGGTTTTTTGTAGTCTCTCTCATGTAATCCGCTGATGGGCGAAGGACTGCGTTTGATATTTTCTCTACCCACAAAAGATTCTCCATGGTTTGCTTTATTTAATAAGGTTTCTAGTAACTTTGTGTATACTACAAAACACTTTATTTTTCTTCACAAGAATTATATCGTTGTTCAGACATATTCCCTATGTTTTACGCATATCTATGATGATGATAATTATAAAACTCATGATTGTTTCAAGTATTTAGTTTTATTAGAAATGGTTGCTTACGTAATAACACAGAGAGAAACAGGTAGTAGTGCCTGTGTTCTTGCGGTCCCTTTTTCTGATTCATCAGCGACAAGAAAAAGAAATTAAAAAAATGAAAAGGAAGAAGAAGCAGAGACTGTGAAAAGCCAGAATGCCACCAAACTTTGTCTCCATTGATTCATGGATGTGTGTGTTTTATAGATATTACCCCAAACGACTGTTCTTTCAACTGTTTTGCTTCTGTCTCTGGCAAGGATATGTCATTGTCTCTCTCTCGGCATGTGCCTTTTGCATTTACTGTCGTACAGACCGAGAACGACGGCTCAGGATTAAAGAGAAATAACACTCTGTGTTTGCAATTTTTGGTCCAAAACGTGTCTGTGATAATGCATTAGTCATTACATACACATATTCCAACTTTCTTTATGGTTACTGAAGCGTTTCAACCGCACTGTCTGTGACCGTTTGCACACAATGTGGGTTTGCAGTTGGTGAAAGATGGAGAATATGATGCTAACTCCCAACTAGAGAAACTTCACAATCTCTGATATACACATTTATTCAAGCAGCTCATAGTTACTTGTACATTGTGGTCTGATTGGTAAATCAAAAACTACAATTATTTAAAGTGTTTAGTAGAAGCAAAACAGTAATATTTATCTAGCAGTGTGGTAAGAAATTAGAATATTATAATTTTCAAAAATGTTCAAAAATATTCGCCTGAAATTATGTCGAAATGGAGCTCTATTTAACTCAAGTATAAAAATCAGAAAAACCGTTCATTGATACGAAAGCATGTCGTCATTGTTCAGAAAATGGTACATTCACAGGAATCTTTAATTAAGAATTTGATATTTTCTTTTTGCTATAAGCAAATTGATATTATTGTAATTCTGTGTGGACTGATAGTGTATATCTAAAATAAATGCTAGAAAGAATCAGCAAAACTCTCACTGCCATTCATATAGTGGTCCATGAATCTAGGTGTATCAAGGCATATTATATATACAAGATGCTTTTAACAAAAACCTACTCTCTTTCATTTGGTCCATCCTCTAAAACCAGCCATTTTAGCTGTCAATCTAAACGCCTACTGTAATATGTACGACCACAAACATGTATATCAATTATAGAACTTAATTGGGATCAGCTCATGAAGATAATTTATAAGGATACATAAATAACTGAATTGCCTCTGCTCCAAAAGTATAAGTTGGTACCTAGTAATTATTAACTATGGCTTAGAATGATAAAAGGAAATAGAGAATGTGTAAAGAAAATTTGAATTTTTTTATAAAAACATGTTAGTAGTAACTAGAAAGAAAAAAAAAATGTTAGTAGAATGGAAGATATATAAGTTTCAGGTAAATGGTAACAAATACATAGAAGTGGATTAATATTTCATGAATCTCAGGATCTAAATAATTAGATACGTGTGTGTGTCTGCATAATTTCTGAACCAATTATAATGTTTTGAATCTTGATTAACCATCTAATCCTATCTATTATTAGTATAGGTGGAGACCCATAGCATCTTTTGTTTCCGTCGACAACGTTTCGGTAAGAATGTCTAGGCTCCTTTTATACCCTTGTCTGTAAATTCATTTCACACCCAACTAAAACCCTAGCTAGGAATTAGAGAGTATATATATTAAATATATCATTTCTTTCTTAGCGTCAATCATGTACTGAACAATTCTACTTTAACAACTTTCACGTGTTCATCATCTAGGTTCTTATCCTCTTTTTCAAACTTGTGTGACCAAGAATTCATTCGATCTGTCTAAACCTAAAGCAGATTCAAGCTTACTAGGTTTCCACTGTAACTTGTACTATTCTTCTTCCTTTTTGGCAATAATCAATATGGAGTCTGCGAATCCTCTTTGGATTGTTCTGTTGTATCTATATAGATTTGAATCACTTGAGATCTTTTTATGCCATACAAAATATCTTGCAAATTAAATTGTTGAACTAAAAGATTCTTTTTCTCACACTTTCTTGATCAGTTTTTGTTTGCTTACAACTGATTTGCTTTCATTTCATGTGATTACAACCCTACTATCTCAATATTGATTTATTCTGGTGTTTTTGTTTTCAGATCCTTCGATAACATACCAACGATGAGAACCAACTCAATGGGAATAAAACAAGAAGGCGATAATCATTATCAAGCCACTTCTTTATCTTCGTTGAGGCAAAATCCAAGAATCGTGAGAGCCTCGAGAATATTCGGAGGCAAAGACAGACACAGCAAAGTGTGCACAGTTCGTGGTCTTCGAGACAGGAGGATAAGATTGTCGGCAACGACAGCAATTCAGCTCTACGACCTTCAAGAACGATTAGGGCTAAGTCAGCCTAGCAAAGTCATTGACTGGCTCTTAGAAGCTGCTCAAAACGACGTCGCTATGCTTCCCCCTTTGCAGTTCCCACCTGGTTTTCACCCTAATCTCACCGCCGCCGCCGGAGAATCTTTCCCCGGGAATTTTGAAAGTTTCGACCTTGGAAGCTGCTCATCAAGAACTGATACGACCCTGCAGAGAGAAGGTTTGAATCTTGAGAGTCATGGGTTTGATATTGATCATCATTTTTTCTCGAACTCAAACCATAGAGACAAGCTTTATTTCCCTAGCAGCAGCTCTTGTCATTACAACCTCGAACAACTCCAACAGTCACTTCTGGACCAATCTGGCAACGTTACTGTCGCATTGTCCAATAATAATCATCTTAATCCATCGGCGGTGGAAACTATGAGCTCTCTATTTCCGAGATACCCTTTGTTTCATGAGGGTGGTGATCAGCTTCAACTGTTTAGCTCAAACTCGAACTCCTCGAAGCAAACAGATCATGTCGAGTAGTTCTAGCTGGTAGCTTGGTTTTGGACTCTTTCATAAATTGATGCGTCGGATCATGTGGCAGATGGATGGTGTATACTATATAGATCATTTACATGGTTTTAATGGTGTTATATATTATTGGATTGAGTGTATGTTTAATATAGTATAGAGCTAGTCTTATTAAGCATTATCCACGCCAACCTCAGTTTGAGCAAAGATATTAGTCATTGCTTGTTTTGGGTAATGTTTTGGAAATTATGTAGTTTTGTATGAGAAAGCTACATTTCTTGTTGCGAGAATTGTAACGTTTATGTTACTGTTAGAGATATGTTTGAAGTACTTAGACATATATATAACCTCGTTGCATGCCAATAGAAGCCTAGAATATTGTTTTGGTGTCCACAGTCACATATGCATGTGCTCTATACACACCATGTATATAATCAATCATATGATACATCCATACAAACTGAAAAAATTAATATTTTTTAAGATAAAAAGCGGTAATTAACGCATGATTTATATTTAGGGCTTAGATGAGGAGGCAGTTATAGACAGCATGCAACTGGATCTGCTGTCAAGCAGTGATCCCTATTTATCTTCTTTTGATATATTACTCTTTTTCTTTTCTCTTTTGTCTCTTCTTTTATCATTTTCCATTAACTCTTTTGTCTCCCACACATACATGATTACATGGTACATTGTTAAATAGTACCATGGTAAATTTGAAGGCATTACTAACCTTTTCCTTTGCTTTTACATCGCAGTAACTTAATGCCATCCATGGCTTGTTTTCATCTTAAACATGCTTGATCGACTACAACAAGCTTACAATACCTTTTTCGTAGAATCATTGAATTTAAATAGGATATCATACAAGAAATTGGATATAAATAATGGTCCATATATGGCCAGTCTGTATATGGCTATAAACTTTACTTTTACAATCGGCATGCTTCAAACTTATGAAATGAGCAAAAAAGAAGAAGTTTACACGTTGTTTCATTTTCGCATAATTCACCACTTTACTTAGGCATGCAAATTATCTTTTTCTTCCTTCTCTTCCTTTATTCCCCAACCTATATTTCCTGTCCTGTTGCTACTAACTTTAGATCTTCTCAAACAAAGCATCTCCTATTCAAATTAAATATCTAAAATAAAGCAATGGTAATGTTCTTTTATGCATAACAATCTTAAAATTTTACCAAGTTTATAAGTTCGAAACCCTTTGAGAAAAGCTATACTTATAAGTTATTATAGAAACTTTCGACTATAGATACTGTACGTACAAATGCACTCGCACTATTTAGAATTGAATTCTGAAGCCTTTATATATAACGAACGAATCTTGACATATTTTACTAAACCTGAATTATGTTAATCATGTTTCTCTTTTGAAACTAATTATGCTTTTTTTCTTTGCTAAAAACGTTACTCATGCATGTTACCAATTATGTATTCTTCAAATCATGAAAATGTTTTACGAAACCTGAAACAAAGCAGCATCTTAGTTTTTTTTCTTTTACCAAGAGATCGGGGAAAAGGAGCAGCATATCGCCAATTTTTCCATGAAAGGATTTTGAATACGTGTAAAGCTTACACGTAAATGGCCAACGAGTAATTAATAATAAAAAAAAAAAAAAGCCAACAGGTGATTAGGTCATAAAGAGATGGAGGTGCGGGTAATCGAACCCTGTGACTCCCGCATGCAAAGCGAGCGCTCTACCATATGAGCTACACCCCCTGGTTCTGTTAATGACTGTCGCTACAATTATTTTACTTATTGAAAATATTTCGACAATACCCGCCGTTAGTTGCCATGAGGTCCCACTTGTACAGAATGTTTGATCTGTCAATCGAACGTTCATATTCCTTTAGGTGTATCGCCGTCAGTGCACATGCGTCGCATAAGATAAATTAGCTGATTCAATTGACGTAATTACCCTTATATAAATAATTTTCAGGCAACTGAAAAGGAGTTGTCCTGAGCTGGACAAGGACGGCGTGTCGGAAATATCCGTGTGTACAAACCAAACCAAACCGGTTTGGAAAAAAAAAAAAAAAAATTAAAATCCCTAAAATTACCACTACTCTTGTGTCTCAGATTGAGCCAGATCCGTTTCTCCTTCACTTTCCCCTCTCGATTCTGCCTCACTAAACTTTCTCAAAAGATCGACACTTTTCCGGCGTTTCCGGTTTAACATCTTCGTCGCGCAGAGCCACGTCTTGTTCTCGCCTTAGCACAATTCGAAGTCGTGTTCTCCTTCGTTCTTGTTGTATAAAACCAAAACCAAACTCAAAGTCTCTTGGGCACCATACGATGAACGATCTTCTAAAGGTGAGATTTTTATCGAAATTCGTATGGTTTGACCATCCTATTATAGTTTCACTCTTTTAAGTAGAATCTGAATGGTGTAGGGAGCTATCTGACTTGAGTTAGGCTCTGTAATGATATGATTTCTGATTATTTGATATAAATTTAGTCACTTGTGCAGTCTCCAGCTGTATGCTTTTGAGGGTTTATTATTATGGTAATCGATTATTATGTTTTAATTCTACTGAATTTTAATGGCTTTGGTTCTGTAGGGCTCGTTTGAGCTTCCACGGGGTCAATCTTCTAGAGAAGGAGATGTGGAGCTAGGGGAACAAGGAGCAGCAGATCAAGGATTAGATGATTTCTTCAAAAAGGTAAAAAAAAACAAACAAACAGAGTTCTTCTATAATTACTTTACCAGCTGCTCTACTACCTAAAGTGTGTTCCTCTGTTTATTATTAGGTTCAAGATATTGACAAACAATATGAAAAGCTCAATAAGCTTCTAAAGAAACTTCAGGTATATAACTCAATCACTGCAGTGATATATACAGTATGAATGTGTACATTGCATCGAGATAAGAACCAGAACTTCTATTGCAGTTTGGAAGCTGCAATGTTTTGTTGGCTTTCCTTTTTGCAAGATTTATGATTCTGTGGCTTCTCATTTGTATTACCGATTTTAAAACCATATAGGCTGCTCATGAGGAGTCCAAGGCTGTGACCAAAGCTCCCGCCATGAAGGGTTAGTTTCGTTCTTTTCTCTATATCTTTTCTTCATTCATTCATCTTCTTCCAGAACTATTGCTGCAAGTCAGTGAATATAATTATTGGTATGTTTACTTGTACTAGCGGGGGACATAACGAACTTTCGCTTTATATTCTTAACTTAGATGAACCTTTAAGTAGCCATGATTCTTGTTTTTTTTCATCGGCTTGAAACTTTAGTATTAGAATTAGTGTTAATGGTTTGCCCTTAGCCTTACATATAGTCTGGTGTTCTCTGTGTTGCTGCTCCGTATGTAATGAACAGCAATAAAGAAGAAAATGGAAAAAGACGTTGATGAAGTGGGAAGTATAGCTCGTTTCATTAAGGGGAAGCTCGAGGAGCTGGACAGAGAGGTAGAGTCACTCAAATCATGTTGATTTTATTAGTTTCTTTTGTACTAATGTTCATTCAAAATGCTGTAGAACTTGGCAAATAGACAAAAACCTGGGTGCGGGAAAGGATCTGGTGTGGATCGATCAAGAACAGCGACCACACTGTGAGTGTATTCTTATGTTTAAGTTCAATAATCTATTGTGAACCCCCTTTTGTTCTCTCAGTCATTAATCTTATTGTACTGAACAACAGTTCCTTGAAGAAGAAGCTAAAAGACAAGATGGCCGAGTTTCAGGTGAGTTATCAATATCTATAAGGAAACTGTTATTTCCTCAGATTGATAGTGTGTCATGTTCTAGGTTCTAAGAGAGAACATACAACAAGAGTACCGCGAGGTTGTTGACAGGCGTATTTTTACAGGTATTTGTACGTTATTGATGGTATGAGATTGATCTACTTTTCCTTTTCTTACATCTCCTTCTTACTGTTTCTGTGTGTGCTTTCATTGCATTAGTAACTGGGCAGCGAGCCGACGAAGATGTAAGTATACTAAGTAGAGTCTTGTGTTTTATTATAGTCTCAGAGTTTTGAACAAAAACTCAATGCCATGCCGTTTTTTTGATTTTTACAGACAATTGATGAGTTGATTGAAACTGGAAACAGCGAACAGATCTTCCAGAAAGCGATTCAGGAGCAAGGAAGAGGACAGGTTTGATATGTTTTCCAATGTATAAAAACAATCCAAGATTTTGATTGAACATGCTATAAGATGTTTATTTATTTTCTTCTCTCTCCCAGGTGATGGACACCTTGGCGGAAATTCAAGAACGTCATGATGCTGTCAGAGACTTGGAAAAGAAACTTCTTGACTTACAACAAGTATGTTGGTTTTCATTATTCTCTTACACTAGATGGAAGAGCTTTGAACTTAAGTTTGATGCAATCTATTATTACTCATTGTATGGTAACTCATTGTAAGGAGTCATTCTGGTAAAGGTAGAATCATCAGGTTCCCTTTTGTTTTGCAGATTTTCATGGATATGGCAGTTTTGGTTGATGCACAAGGAGAAATGCTTGACAACATTGAATCTCAGGTGCGTTGGTACACTCATAAAAAGAGTAATAACGTCTCAAAACTATATGTTGACCTTAAGTTAGTGCACTCTTTAACACATAAATAGTAAATAATGATGAGTTTTTGTTGGTAAATTATAGGTGTCAAGTGCAGTAGATCACGTGCAATCGGGAAACACGGCTCTTCAAAGAGCAAAGAGCTTACAGAAGAACTCAAGAAAATGGATGTGTATTGCAATCATCATCCTTCTCATTGTTGTTGCTGTGATCGTTGTTGGTGTTCTCAAGCCTTGGAAAGACAAGAAGGCTTAAGATGAATACAAGAATATGTGTAAACAAACAAACAAAAATCATCCTTACGTGCGGCTTTTACTGAGCGAGTGTTTATCAAATGTGTGAAGAGTCTTTTTACCACAAAACGAAATTCTATATTCTTTTAATTGGATGAACAAACCAATTTCTCTATTACTTGTGCAATTTCATAGAGGATATGAGACTGGCAGCATATTATTTTAAAGTCTCATCAAGTGTGGTCATCATGTGTGGTCGTCAAAAAAAGTAGCAAGGTTTTGTAAATTTGAAAGATCTATATGGGCTAATCATCATTCTTAAAATAAATAAATTATAACATAGAAGAGGATGGATTTCATATCAAAGGGAGAGGATTTTTCATGTTACATTTAGACAAAATCAATATTATTTTTCATGATCATCCTCGTTTGGCTTTTATTTAAAAATACATATCCATCCTTACCCAATTGATTTGAACAACTTTGAGCAATAAACATAAAGAAATGCGTAGTTAGACGTGTGAATATTCGCACTCTTATCGATCATATATATTTGATGCATGGTTCCACCATCATGAGTCATGAGCTGGTTTTCATGAATTTCTTATCCATGTTAGAATATTGTGATGTAGCATAGAGCATGTGTTAGTTTATCTACAAAATCATGTATTCAGTTTATGCTAGTTTCTACCAAAACCCGAACCATCCAAATGAATTTTAATGAACCTATATTATTTCATACATTAACTAATGAATTTTAACAGTTTCTTTAATGGGTTAATTTCGTTTTAATAAAATTTGTACAAGAATTCCCAATTTGAATCTGTTTTTTTAGAATATTCCGACTTTTTATTTATGGCAGCTGGTAGATTATATTAATAGGATAGAGTAACTTTACAAGCTAGAAGCTAAACCCCAAGTAGCACCCTTAAACAGCCACCAACAATGGAGAAAACAAACGCCTATACAAGCAAAACGCTAAGCAGACAAACATGTGAGGAGGTGATCAATCAAAAATAAGTACACAAACCACTATCATTGTCAAAAGTTTATATAAGCCACAAAAGGGAACATCTAACTAGCAACATAAGAATATTGAAAGTTATCAATCAAAATGCTTTAAACATTGAGAGAAGCACCTCTACTTAGTTGAGGCCGATGCTGCTTCCTGATATTTAACTAGTTTTATCTCATTCCTGTCTCCAATACATTACTTGAGGGGTCGTTTTTAATATTCTTTCAAATCCATCCTTACACATTTAACAACTTTGAGCAATAAACCAAAAAGCAATGCAATTTTTTTTCTCAAATATACTTGTAATTTAAATGATTGATCTAAATCGACTACCGTAGTTAGACGTGAGAACATTCACACTCTATCAAAACATATTTGATGCATGGTTCCACTATCATGACTCACCAGCTGGTTTTTATGACCATTGTAGAATATTGTTATGTAGCATGGAGTATGACAGTATGTGTAACCAGTAATCACACAAAGGCATTACACGATTCGATCTTAAAAAATATATAAGCATGGAAATCAGGAGTATCAGCTAATCATCTTATTCAATTTATGCTAGTTTCCATGATTATAATATATAGAGTTTAAGAAAAATCAAAGAAAAACCTACAAAATAAGTAAAAAGAAAACCAGTGAATTATAGATAATGTTCCACATGATATATGCTACATCACTTTTTCTCTCCCAGGCACACTAACCAAGAACGGTCCATAGCAAGTTGACCTTTGTAGCAATCTCGGTTTATCTAGCGGTTTCTTTCCGGGTTTAGCATCTTTTTTCTGCAAACCAGAAATCTTTTTCAAATTCTTTCTGCTTTTGGAAATATCCAGTGGATATTACAACTCTCCCTTTGAGCGTGTAGACCTTTCCGCCGGGTTCACTCCCCCGACATGGTCGGAGGGACCGCCTCCGTCCACCTCTCCGGCTACCGATGCCTGCTAGAAGGGCTTAACTGATGAAGAAGGAAAGACCCTAATCCTCAAGCTGTCTGCAGATTAGGAAAGCTCTCCCCAGTTACTATCTCCCTTACTGGTGGCTACTAGTTCTGATAGTAATACTCCCAGTATCCTACAAACCTGAAACCATGGCTCATAGACGCTTACCAGCTGTAGATAAGGGTAAGGGTTTACAATTGGAACCCTACCAGGCCCCGCGAACAGCCAGAGTTAAGATTCCGGCGTCGGATAACTCTGCCTTACTCAAGAAGCATACTCTTATCATCATAGGCAAAGTCACCAATCCCTCAGTCCAGAAAGTCTGGTCTCTCATCCCTTTTTTCACTGAACATTGGAAGACAGAGGTGAAACCAATGGGCTCAGACCTTGGCCAAGGTCTTTTCCAATTTCAGTTCGCTCTGGAGTCAGATCTCTTAGCGGTTCTGGAGCAGCGACCTTTCCACTATGCTAAATGGATGATTATCCTTGAGAGATGGCAGCCAACTACATCACCAGACTTCCCATCTTTAATACCATTCTGGATTAAGGTCCAAGGAATCCCT
>NC_027750.1:1748948-1765206 GCF_000695525.1 Brassica oleracea var. oleracea
CCTTACCCGAAGCGCAATCTCCTACTGGAGTAAGAAGCAACAACGTAACAGTAGACTTGCTATCGATAAGATGAAGGAGGCTCTGGAAGCAGCCGAAACGGACATGGCAAATGATACAAACCTCATCCAGAAAATTACCTCTGAACTGCAAGAAGCCTACAGGAAAGAAGAAGAGTATTGGAAACAGAGAAGTCGCTTACTGTGGCTCCGATTGGGAGATAGAAACTCAGGCTTCTTTCATGCTATTACCAGAAATCGTAAGCGGATCAATGCCTTCTCTGTTCTCGAGGATGCATCAGGAGAGTTGGTTTACACGGAGGACAAAATCAGCAAAGCTATAGTGAATTATTTCCAGACATTATTCACTACTGGCCACGGAGACAGCAGAGAGATAGTCGAGGAAGCACTCCAGCCAATTATCTCTGATCCTGAGAATGAGCAACTGATTAGCCCCCCCACGTCGCAAGAGATTAAGGATGCAGTCTTCTCGATTCACTCCGACAAAGCGCCCGGACCCGATGGGTTCTCAGCTAGTTTTTTCCATTCCAATTGGGATTCCATTGGAAAGGAAATTGTGGAGGAGATACAAGCTTTCTTTGCTACTGGTTCTCTCCCGAACAGAGTAAATGAGACCTTTATCCGATTGATACCAAAGATACAGTCTCCGAAATCAGTGGCTGACTATCGACCGATAGCCCTGTGCAATGTATACTACAAAATTATCTCTAAGTTGCTATCCAAGAGACTGCAGCCTCTGCTTCCATCTATTGTCTCAGAAAACCAGTCCGCTTTTGTTGCCGGTAGAGCCATCTCAGATAATGTCTTAATCACGCATGAGGTTTTGCACTATCTGAAGACTTCTGACGCTGAGAAGAGATGCTCAATGGCGGTCAAGACCGACATGAGCAAAGCCTATGACAGATTAGAGTGGAACTTTATTGAGCATGTTCTGCTGAGATTGGGGTTTCATCGCCGATGGGTTACTTTGATCATGGCTTGCGTGACTTCAGTTACATACGCCTTCCTCATCAACGGCTCGCCTAGAGGAAGAGTTAAACCGAGTAGGGGAATCCGGCAAGGAGACCCACTCTCACCATACATCTTCATATTGTGTAGTGAAGTTCTCTCGGGACTATGTAACAAATCCCAAGCAAATGGTCGTCTAAAAGGAATCCGGATTGCGCGAGGGTGTCCTCAAGTAAACCATCTACTTTTTGCGGACGATACTATGTTTTTCGTTCGAGCAACTGAGACCAGCAGTTTAGCCCTCAAGGAGATTTGGCAAAAATATGAAGCAGCTTCCGGTCAGTCCATAAATGTAGCAAAATCTTCGGTAACCTACTCCAAGCTAACTCCGGATGCGCTGAAAGGAAGGGTTGCAGACATATTGCAAATTCATGGTGAGGGAGGAGTTGGCAAGTATCTCGGCCTCCCCGAGCACTTTGGGCGCAAAAAGAAAGATCTCTTCAACTCAATAGTTAGTAGAATTGAACAAAAGGCAAAGAGCTGGGCTAATCGGAAACTCTCTACCGCTGGAAAGTTAACGATGCTACAGAGTGTCCTCTCACCCATTCCTTCATACTCCATGACATGCTTTAAGCTTCCTGCATCACTGATTAGAAGAATCCAATCGGCCCTCACCCGCTTTTGGTGGGATGGACCGGATGGGAATAAGAAGATGGCTTGGGTGTCGTGGGACAAAATGAAACAACCTAAATCTCTGGGTGGACTGGGGGTGAGAGACTTTGAATGTTTTAATGATGCTTTCCTGGCCAAGCTTAGCTGGCGGCTCATCAATAACCCCTCTTGCCTGCTCAGTAGAGTTTTGTTTGGCAAATATTGTCATGAGGAAAGCTTTCTTACAGTGCAACAAGCTTCATCGGTCTCCCACGGGTGGCATGGGATCCTGGTAGGGAGAAATTTGGCGCTTAAGCATGCGGGTTGGGTGATTGGTGACGGTGCTTCAGTTGGAGTTTGGGACGATGCATGGCTGAGTCTCACCCAACAGGAGCGACCAATGGGACCAGCAAATGAAGACAGCTTATCCCTTACAGTGTCAGACCTTTTCCTGCCAAACACGCGGGAATGGGACAGCGAAGCTATTCGACGATGGATCCCCTTTGAAGAGGAGAGAATCAAGCTCATTAAACCGAGTACTACCAGGGCTCCGGATAAGCTGGTTTGGCTGAAGACAAAATCTGGCGCTTTCACTACTAAGTCAGGTTACTACGCCGCCCTGGAAGAATGTGATGATGGCCAGTTTGCTAACTCAACTCTGAGTAACTGGCATAGAGATGTGTGGAGGCTACCAGTGGCGCCAAAGGTTAAGCTCTTCCTATGGAAGATCTTTCAAGGAGCTCTATCAGTAGGAGAGAGACTGGTGGCACGCCATATAAACGTTGATCAACACTGCAAAAGATGCAATGAGATTGAATCTACGAATCATCTTCTTCTTCATTGCAGGTTTGCTAAGAAGGTTTGGGAGTTGGCTCCGCTTAGCACAGGCTTTGACCTTAGAGGATTGGTAGTTTTGGCAGAGTTGTGGCCCGACCTTTGTAGAGTAGTCTCACTTCCCCCAGTCGGCCTACAAGCTGGGTCTTTGGTCCCATGGATTTTATGGGCGATCTGGATAGCCAGGAACAACCTGATTTTCAATAACAAGACATCAACCCCGGAAGAAACTATTACCAAGGCGGTGGTTATGGCCCGAGAATGGTTCCTGGCCCAGGAAAAGGTGACACCACGTAAGAAGGCAATACCCCTTCCTCTGAGGCTACCGGAAGGAACTACAGTAGTTGCGGTCGATGCGGCGTGGAGGGGTGACTCGAATACAGCAGGATTCGGCTGGGTTATGAAGCATACAGGTAGTAAGGTTCAGTTTGAAACTGCATCGAGATCAGTCAGATCTCCGCTTAGTGCTGAGGGCTTGGCCCTTCGAGCTGCGATTATGAAGTGTAAAGAGTTGGAAATCCAGCAGGTTATCTTCGAGTCTGACTCTACTCAACTGGTAGCAGCGCTCAAGACGCAGTCGGCACCTCCGGAACTGTATGGAATAGTTGCGGATATCCTCCATTGTGTTGTTTCTTTCAAATTCTGTTCTTTTATTTGGATTCCTCGTAGTAGGAACAGTGAGGCCGATGTGCTGGCAAAACATGCTCTGTTTTCTGAAAACTCTGTTTTGTACCCTTTGGGGTTTTAAGTTCTAGCTAATGAAGTTTGTGTTACAAAAAAAAAAAAAAAGTAAAAAGAAAACCTAACATAAAAGAGGATGTTGAGATGAGGTTGAGTCTTTCAACGAGCATACGACACGAATTGAATTAACCAAGTTGAAGAGCAAAACGGAACCAAACCATAAAGAAGAAGGTATTGCAATCCACAGAAGGATGTGGTGAGAAACAGTGTGGACCAAAATCATGATGATAGCAGCCATACCGAACACATGGCTAAGAGGTCCAAACAAGGCTGGGATTTCCGGCAACGGCCTAGCATACCCATAGAAACCAATAATGTATTGAACCATAACCATCCTCCCTACAACAGTATCTCCCCATACGTGGGGAAAATTTGGTAATAGAGGCCATAACAAGTAAATCTGGACGGCGAGAATGAGCAAGTGTGTCATTACAATGTAGAACAGAGAATGTGTCCATCCCAGTGCGAGCGTGAGGATTTCAGGTCGAGTTTGGTGTTCCTCGTCGTCGCTATTATAGCCTTTACCGCTCATGGTTGATTCTTAGGCTGTTTAGTGTTCTCTTATTTCCATATATATGGCTTTATTTAACCTAATTTTTTTCTAGATTTATATTAAATTTTATGTTTCCTGGTTAACAAAATAATGAACCAATTTTACTGAACCTCTATAAATTAATACATAAATTTATTGAATTTTAACGGGTTAACTAGATCTTGACCCGCACAACCGCGCAAATACTTTTTTCAATTCATATACACAGATATTTATTTTAGATCATTAGTGGTTTACATTTTTAACGTTAATCATATATTTAAATATTTATATAACTATTTCAAATACAATAATTCATAGTTTATATGCTATAATTAATCAATTGTTTAAAATCATCACACACATTTATCGCTTCTTATTATATATTTATCTTATTGTATTTGCATTTAGTTACTGAAAAAATAATATATGGATGAAACAACATATCTGAAAATTATTTTGTGTTTAGTTTTTACTAAATTCTGACATATCGTCCTTCAAAGCTGGATTTTAATTTAGCAATATTTTTTACGTTTTAGATAATATATTATTGTATATACAAAATTTTAAGATATGTAATTTTTTATACATGTATTATATAGGTTGCGAATATTAAGCCGTTATGTCATCACATTATATTTTTAACATAAATATTAATATTTATCAAAATAAATTTATTAATTTAATATAATTTATCATATTTAGTTCAATATAATAGTTTATTTTAAAATGATTTATTATTATTATTATAAAATACATAAAAATAAATTTTAAAATGATTTATTATTATTATTAAAAAATACATAAAAATAAAATAAAATTTTTTATTTTTCATTTTATAAATGATAACTGAATATATATCAGTGCATAATAATAATTCTATTTAAAATTAAACTATATCATTATTAAAGTAGTTACACAGATTTTATATTATTAGCTTTAGTGAATATATAGAGATTACCAACATAATTTCTGGTTTTATTTCTAAATTTGAAATTTATATATGGAAGTTAAATTAAATTAGACCTACATAATAAATAATAAATATTTTGAGATACTGTTACGAACAACAAAAAATATTTTTACAAGAGAAACTATAATTAATATATTGCACTTACAAAATAATTTTGAAGTAAATATTTTTATTTGAAACAGAAAGGATATTTCTTTCTACCAAAATCTTTTAAAGATCTTTATAAAATGCATTTTGAAAATTAATCAATTTAAATGGTTATTATCACTAAAATATAATTAAAAATATTTATATAATTTAATTTTCGTTCATCAATCAAAAATAATTTTAATTTGAAATTTTAATTATATTTTATGATAATTAAAATTTAAGTTAATTAATTTTCGAAAATGTATTTTATCCTGATTCTGAAAAGATTTTCTTAGAATTTTCTTAAAAAATATTTGTGTGTATTTTAAATAAAATATCTTATATATTAAAACAGAAGTCACAATCTTGATTCATGTGTGATTTTTTAAAAAATGAACCTAATTGACCTATTCCCAGAAAATCATGTTACGTTTAATCTCTAATCTTATCATTTAAATTTTGGACCTACGAGAAATTTTAATTGGGTTATCACTAATTGAATTTAAACAATAGATGATTCATTAGATATATAGACTGGCACGCCCTGTAAAAAATAATAATTAAAAGGCTGGAAGCATATTTAAAAAAAAAGCTGACATGGAAGCTTGAACTTGACACAATTAAGAAGAACAACAGATACTTAACCATCTGACCTACTGATAGCAATTGAAAAAATGGCCTAAATTTTTCTCTTGATATTAAAGGCCGGAAGCAGATGCTTCTGCCGCTTGTGTCCAGGACTGCTACTGTAAATAGATAGTATAAATTAAATAGATATAATTTAATGTTGTAATACTATACATCTATATATTAATTATTTAAATATTTGTCAATTTTAATTTTTAAAATTATAAAGATTTTTTTTAAATAACAAATATCATTAATCTTTACTATCTTAAACCAATGAAAACAAATTTTAAACTATATAGTTTATTTTAAAAATTAAACAAAAACTAAATGTTTAATTATTTACTCGATAATATAAATCTATGAAGCGGAAATTTTTTAAAAACTTTCTAAATTTGTGAAATGTTACGATTTTACTAATCTTTATATATAAAGTTACGATTTTAATAATGAAATAATATTCCAAAATATATATATATATATAGAAAAAGATACAAATACATGTGAAAGTTTGAAACAATCTATTCAATGAAAAAATATACAGTAAACTTATTATTTATGTTTTAAAAATTGATAGACATATATATATTATAATATATACCAATTTAGAATTGAAAAAAAAATATTTATATAAAAATAAATGAAAATAAAAATCCGCGCGGTTGCGCGGATCGAGATCTAGTAAAGATATTAAAAGATATGATGATTAAATTATGTAAAATTTGATAAACTTTTAGAGAATAGTCCAAATAAAAAAAATCACACAAACAAAGTCATGACTTCTGTTTTAATATATAAGATATGTAAAAGACCTGTTTGAATCTTTGTTTTTAGAATATTTGGAATTTTTGTTTCTGGCAGCTGGTAGATTATATTAAAACTAAACTAAATGAGGCTAGATGCTTAACCCCAAATAGCACCCTTAAGCCTCCAACAATCAACAAAACAAACGATTAAGCACTCAAACATGGGAGTAGATGATCGATCAATCAATACGTCAACAAATAACTACACAGAAGTCAAAGCACTGTCATTGTCAAAAGTTTCTATAATCTTTCAATTATTTTCAGGATTAACATTAAAAAACACGGCTGTATATATCATCTTTAGCATAACAATTAAATCTTTTTTCTGCAAACAAACAAAATATTGATAAAAGGATATTTGACATATCCAATAGTATCCATATAGGGTGATGATAACATCAATAGGCCACGTCCCAGTTCCAAAGAGCTGCGTCTACTTCGTTCTTCTCTGTAAAAATATTAAACCATGAGAGACCTCGTTTTCTTCTTACAGCATTCTATCCTGAAGATCACTGAAGATGCCAGAGGCAAAAGTTCCAAGCTTCTTCTTCGTTTCGCCTGCTATTTTCATCACCGACGAGATATCTTGTTGCGCCTGTGTCAAGAGGATACAAGAGGCCAAACAGGTTAAAAAATCTGAAGAAGATGATGAAGAAGAAGAAGCAGAGATTTAGCAGCAAGTAAGGATCTTTTTTAACCTGGAAAGAAAGCCGGTTAATGAGATCACTAGCAGTTATATCAACATTGGAATAATCATATCTTGGCCGTGACCGAAAAAGTAGATGCTGAGCCCTGCAACATCCCACAATGGCATTAGAATCAGAGGAATGAGAATGTTTTCTTGTGTGGAACGTTACTTATAAGCATCCACGAACAACAGAGAGTTAGTTAGTTAGTTAAAACGGTTACTATAGTCATCATCTCTCTCGAGAGAGACTACATCACCTGATGATGGCGGTTCTGATGCTCGCCATGGTGTTCGAGCAGGTCGTGTTCGCCATGGGCGGTGAAGCGACGTGGCTTCCGCCGCTCTACTTCGGAGTCTGCTCCGTCGCTTACGTACAGAAAATGTTGAGCTCCTTGTTGAATAAAGGCCCAACTATTATAGTATTCACTAAATACAGGAAGCTTACGTAAAACATTGAAAGCCTTCCTCTTAATGATACTTCTCAAAAGAAACCCCAAAGAAGTTTTGAGATTAGAGTTTAAAATGCGGTTAGCATAACCGGGTCTCAAAAGCTTATGGACCCACCAGATTATAGTTTCGAATGTACAAGAAAATAAAAAAGATTGAATATATCTATGATTATAACTTAATTTGGTGTTTTAACCCAATTGGGTGGTGCTAGCTCTTTTTTAATTTTTAACTTGTATTGCACGTTTTGAGCCGTTTAGGTCTCCTAGTTTGCTTGACTTCAGAGGAGCGTTTAGCAAGCTCGATTTCTACGGATATGGTTGCTTTCGTTAAGTCCACTCCTGATTTCTCCAGTGCTTCTCTTAGTCTTTTCACTAATCTGCTCCACATAGAAAACAACATAGTTTTTACTTTTCAAACTGTTACCAGATCAAAAAAGGTTAAAGAGAGGAGCCGTTTTTAGTTTTACCCTTGTGAGTAAACACTTGATATACTGATGTTACCCTCATGAACTTCCTCTTCTTCTTCTTCTTTCAGTGGCTGAGTATGACTCCGAGAACTCGGGCTTGGCTCTGCAGTCTCTGATGATGCCACTCTTGCGTTCAACTGAGTTACAGGACAGAACAGACTGTTGCTTTGAACCAACAAAGGAAATGGAGTTACTCGGTTCAATGTTTCAGCTGGTGCAAGGATCGGAATGTTGTTCTTCTCTTCTTTCAGTTTTGGAGCAAAACCAACGGTTCCTTCAGGGACAAGCTGTTGGTTATTTTTCTGCTGAAATGTTAAATGGATCACACATGTTAAATTTATTACATGACGGTTAAAGAAACAAAAGATTGAGGTATGGTTTAGAAATGTGATTATATCTATACCCAATTCAATAGCTTGGCAGGTTCTTGGTTCCATCCTTGGTAAGGAGTCTCGCACTTGCTCGTTTTCTCCTGTAAGAACTGAATATACTCGATAACCTGTATGAACTTCCAAAGATCAGTAAAAGTTGAGACTTAATGTTTTGTTACAGGAATCATGTGGTGAATGTATACCTCTAGCAAGAAGGAGGCCTTGTCACGCTTTTGGTCGCTGTTAGGTATTAACTGTCTCAACTTTTGAAACCTGCAAAAATATTCATCAACAATGCTTTAATTAGTCTCTATAAACCAAAGTGTGGTTTTTTGCTACTTTTTTGAGTAACTGACCTATCATTGATCTTGCTCCTCCTCCGTTGTTCTGTAGCAGAATGTTTTGACCTAGGCGTGTTCATCTTTGGATCGTTATTGCCAGCGCCTCTCGCCTCTGCTTTTACTCTCATATCTACTGTAACTAACACAATCAACCATCAGGGCCGGTTCTGAGCATAAACATTGAAGCATAAGCCTATTGCCTCCAAACATTTTAAAGAAAATTACATATCTCAATTTGCAAAATATATATATATATATATATATTATTAAAACATTTACTAAATAGTCTTCAGTTCCAAAATCTCAAAGCTGGGTCTGTGGTTCCTTAAGCATCTAACGGTTTAGAAAATGCAAAGTTGGTGATATCTTAGACAATACTGAATACAAACCTGTAGGGATCTGGCTAGTGGAGGAGCTTTCTTTCTTCATGACGAAATCATCTTCGTCGTCTAAATCATCATCCTGTGAAGTTCCTTTAGCTGATCTTATCATGTCCATGAAACTCTGGCTCTTGAGTCCAGACCCTCTGCAACCAAAGTAAAACTTCATTTGATCAGAAGCCCTTTTAAGTCAGTAGACCATAGTGATATAGAAAAGAAAAGAGATAAAGACTCACTGAGAGGAAGAACGAGAACTGAAACCGCTCAACGGGTTATTATTTGTCAAAGACTGTGCTGGCCATTGTCCAATAGTTGTTGCAGCATCTGCTAAACATTCAAAAAAAAAAAAAACTTATTTCATCATTTCAATGTGGTTTCTAAAACACTCTAGTAATAATTATAAAGACAATTTTTATTGTTACCTCTGATGTTAGCTCTCTCCCCAGCGTTATTCTCCTTCCTTGTCTGTCCCTTAGTCCCAGAACCAGATTCATCCCACATAGTAAACCCGCTTGCAACAGCAGCAGCGTCCGCAACGTTTCTCTCAACACCACCACCACCACTAACAGGGAACATCATCGGTGGTGAAAGCTCCGGCTTAGGAACTCTTTGATGATTATGGAAATAAGGTGTTGAGCTTATCGTGTACGTTCCTATTCCACCGGGAAGCACGTGCTTCAGCGGTGGGGACGGTGCAGGCGGCTCGAAGGTTGTGTCAATCTTACTCGTCTCTTCTTTAGAACCACCAACGCTTTCTAAAGGTTGTAGAAAATCATGGGTCTTCAAGTGGCTACCTGCTCCATGTTATTATAAGCAAAATATAAAATTGTACTCAACATGTGACAGTTATAAAGATTATTTCACATAACTATATTCTGATGCGTGAGCTTTACGACATGTGTAACCCTAATAAACGGTCCCTTATTTTCATGGGCTTTGAATATAGCTGGGGACCATATGGCCCCGATCAAATTGCAACATTTGGATCATTCGTTTTAAAGGGGTCAAGATCAGATGCACGCGCGGAATAAACGTGACCCCCTTCAAGAGAGAATCTTTTGATAAAATAAATAAATCAAAATTTTAAGACAAAACTGAAAAGGGTAAAACGGGAAATACCATGAGAAGAAGAAGGTGTTGGCTTGGGATCTGTCTGGACAGTTGAATGACTGCAGAGCGATAAAAAATCATGTGTTGGTTCTCTCCCTGTCAAAATTCTTCTAAAAAATCAAAATTCTAAACGAAAATAAAATAAAATAATCCTTTTATAATTAGATAATAAACTGTGAATATAAATTTTTATCCTAAAAAGTCTTCTATATTTATTTTAAAAAATACGAAAATCTGTGATATCAGAAAAATAGTGTTACCCTGGGCTTTGAAGGGACGAGGTTGAGGAAGCTCCATGAACAAAAACAACAAGCAGCTTCTACGGTTCTTTGTAGTTTTGTCTTTTTGAATTATGATATTATATGAAATCCGACAGGAATCTGTAGCTATCAACTCAGATCTGCGACTTTCACAGTGACTTACTTCAAGTAGATGTTATGTTTCTACGACGAAGCTTTGTTGAAGAGGTAATTAAGTTCGAAAGTCGTTGAATTATGATCAGAAACTGGATAAAAATTCTGATCGGTTTAGCGTAAACCAGCCTCTTAGAGAAATCGATAGATCTGTCAACAAAACAATTCAAAAGCCAAAACGTTAAACCATAATTCAGTAGAATTATAGTTCAAAACCAATCGAATTTCGCATAATTCAAGTCAACTCGTGAGCATGGAGATCCGAAAACACGAGTCCAAGTCAAATCTAAATAAAACGACAACGGATTCGATTTTAGCTAAGGTAGAAAGAGAGTACCTTGTCAAGGATGATACAACGACAATTGTGAGACAGAGCAACCGATATATATAACTCTTCGATCTGATCGGAATAAAAAAAGACCGATCAGCCAGAGAGTTCTCTCTCTCTCTTTCTCTCTCTGTGGTTTGAGAGGTAATGAGAAGGCGGAAATGTTTTATACAGTCATTATAACGCTTCCCGTTATAACAGCAATATAAACGACGTTAGGTCTGACGGAGTCACGTGGTGGATTGATGGATGGATCTCTAGTTTAGTTGCTTTCTAGTGTAAGGTAACAGCGAGGTTTATCCGTTTAGCGGCGCTAAAGGTAACTAAAATAATACACACACGCACAAAAATTATTATTTAATTTGTTCTATTGTTTTTAATCCATGTATGCTTTTGTTTTTATCGTGTTCGACAAAATTATTTGATATTTTATTTTTTTTTTTTGAAAAGACTTTCATTAATTTAAACGCAGAAAAATAGAAAAAGGTTCAGAAGCCCATATGATCTTCAGTTACAAAACAAGACCCAGTTAATAAAAACAAAATATTGCCCATAGTTAAGAAACCCATTGCAGTTTAGCCCAAAACGGATTTGGAAACGTTTGATGAGAAATAACGAGACGGAGAATGGAGCAATCAAGCGGAGACGATGGTAGGATCACAAGCAAGAAACCATAATTGGAGGAGCTGTGAACAAGTTGTTGGGTTGACTTCCCGGAGACTGTTGATGCGGTCTTTAATTTGACAATCAACAAGACGGAGCAACACGTCAGGAGATCGGAAAGTGTGTCGATGAAGTCTAGAATTTCTTTCAGCCCAAACCCAGTAGATGATCGCTTGCCAGGCTAGCAGGAGAAGACGACGCCGGAATCTGTTACCAGAGAGTGTGTGCATCTGACTTAGTGAGCGATCCCATGTCCTCAAAGGATTCAAAGTGAATCTTGTGGCCATAGTTGACCATAGTTCCCACGAGTAAGGGCAATCAAAATAGAGGTGATCTCGACTCTCTGGATGAAGACCACAGAGAAGACAGTTAGTATCAGTTTGCAAACCCCAGGACTGGAGACGATTGCGAGTTGGGCAGCGGTTCAGAACCACCAGCCACACCATAAAACAATGCTTAGGAATGCCTCCTTTAATCCACACTGCTTTAGTCCAAGGTATATGAGTATAGTCTCCTCTCAGTTTTTGATAAACTAGCCCAGTAGTGTATTTTGCGCTAACTATTCTATCAATTTCCCAAACGTAGAAGTCATCAGCAGTAGATATTGTCAGGCCAGAGAGGAAAGCAAGAATGCTTACTTGATTTTCAGACCTTGCCGGTGGCAGAAGCCAGTGACCATTGTCATACAAGCTTGCGATGGTTGCATCTTGTCTTATACCAAGCCTAGTTCTTCTACCTCCTGTCATGAGTTCACAAATCTTTCCTTCCGGGTACCAGTTATCTGTCCAGAATCTGCAGTCTCTGCCACTCTCAATCTTAAGTTTAATCCAGGTAAACATTACATCTCTCATTTTGATTAACTTATTAGTTAGCCAAGAGTACTTTCTATTAGGCTTAACTGTCCAGAAGTTGCTCAGATTCCCTGACAGGATTTCCGTCTTGAACCACGCCACCCAAACTGAACCCGATTGAAAGAACAACAGCCAAATAAGCTTCAACGTGCAAGCTCTGTTCCAGGTATACAAATCCTTGACTCCTAGTCCTCCTTGACTCTTTTCTTTAGTTACTGTTTCCCATGAAACTCGCGCAGTATGATGACCCTCCACATCTCCTTTCCATAGGAAAATACCACAAAGAGAGTTGATTCTCTTGATCACCGACTTTGGCAATATAAACGAGGAACACCAGAAGGTGTTGATTCCTGATATCACAGTCTTGATAAGGAGTAGACGTCCAGCAAAAGAGAGGGATTTAGCGCTCCAGGAGGAAAGACGTCTTTTAATCTGCTGAATGAGTACTTCACAGTGAGAGAGAGTAGGCTTTGAAGAGGATAGAGGTACACCAAGATATCTCACTGGGAGAGAGGCAATTGGCATTCCAGTAGAAACCTGAATAGCATCTATTTCCGCTTGGGATAAACCTGATGCAAAGAAACTTGACTTTTGAACACTAACAGCCAGTCCGGAGCGCAATTCAAACTCTTTAAGGATCTGAAGCACTGCCTGAAGAGAAGAGATGGACCCGTCAATGAAGATGAGAAGGTCATCTGCAAAACTCAAGTGAGTTAGTTTAGCATCCCGACATTTATGATGATAGTCCAGTCTAAAGTCCCTTGCTGCGTTGTTAAGTAAGTGAGAAAGGTTGTTCATGGCTATGACAAAGAGATATGGAGAGAGAGGATCTCCTTGCCTGAGCCCTCTCCTACCCTTGAAATAGCCATGTACTGATCCATTGTAGCCTACTGTGTAGTTCGGAGTAGACACACAACTTCTGAGCCAGTGAATCAGTCGGCTAGGTAGTTGAAGACCCTTCAAGCAGTTGAACAAGAAATCCCAAGACAAAGTGTCAAACGCTTTTGCTATATCAACCTTAATGGTGATGCGCTTCGGACCTGTAGCTTTATGATAGCCATTAACGAGCTCTCCTGCGAGAATTGTATTCTCGAGCAAGAGTCTATCACGCACAAAAGCAGTCTGGTTTGGAAGTATCAGAGCTGGAAGAATAGGTTTGAGTTTCCTGACCAGAAGTCTTGATATCACTTTATAGATGGTGTTGAGGCAGGCTATTGGACGGTAGTCGGTGATCATAGAAGCTCCTTGCCTTTTCGGAATCAGAGAGAGGATGGTGGCGTTTGTGGCAGATGGTAGGAAAGAAGTAGTGAAGAATCCTTTGATAGAAGTTAAAACCTCATGACCCACGGTTTCCCATGCCGCTTTGTAGAACCCTGAGGTGAGACCATCTGGCCCCGGAGCCTTGTTAGGGTTCAACCTAAATAGAATTTTTTGGATCTCTATCTCAGAGGGAATGGAGCACATGGTGATCTGAAGCTCCGAAGCGACACTGAAGGGACATAAGGATTGGAACCATTCCGGAGTAGAGTGAATGTAGGAAGGAGATAAGTAGTCAGGCCCCAAGATACTCTTGAAATGGGTTACTGCGATGAGGCTCATGGCCATGGGGTCGGTGATTAGAGCTCCAGTAGCAAGAAGGAAGGATCTGATAGAGTTGTAGCTGCATCTTGTTTGGAACATCCTGAAGAAGTAAGTAGTGTTAAGGTCTCCTTCTTTAAGCCAATTAACTCTTGATTTCTGCTTGAAATAACTCTCCTCGACTGCCCTTAGGAAATTCCACTTATCAAACATCTCCTTCTCTTTTTCAAAATTGAGAGTGGAAGGCATCTCCAATGCTAGTACCTGCGCATCTAAAAAAACAGTGTTAGCCTCACCAACTCTCCTTTGAATTTGTGAAAAGTTCTCTCTATTTAACTGAATTAAGTCATTCTTAATGTTTTTTTGTTTCCAGTAGAGATCCTTAAGATCCGTTGCTACGCTTCCGGCTTGGCTCCAGGCCTCATATACCACTTGAGTGAAAAGGGGGTGTTTAGTTAGGTAGTTAAAGAACTTGAAAGGTTTAGTTCCGGCTGTGGGCAGGGAGTGGGCTAAGTCAATTAGACAGGGAGAGTGGTCGGAGATTAAGTCAATTATTTGATATTTTATATCAGTTTATATAATTCACTGCGCAATTTTATTTTATTTTGCTAATTAATCACTGCGCAATTGATTAATGAGATATAGTATTTAGCAGTACACAAATGTAAGGTATTTAGATTTAATTAATGTTATGCGGTAATTTTTCATAATATAAAGTTTTGTCAAAACAAAAAATCATATTATATTTTAATTATATGTTATGGGGTAATTTTTCATATATATATTTATAATTTTAAATTTGTCCTTAAAATATGTGTGTATTATCATTGCATATTTACATAAATACACCGGTCATTTTAAGAATATGTCTAATAGACGAAGGTATCTCAACATTTAAAAAAAAAAAAATAGGAAAAATAGGAAAGAGACGTGAGAAAATATCCCTACACCTATACTGTTATGTCATTTATTAAATTGTTTATAGCTTTAAAAAAATTAATTTAATTAAATAGGTAAAATGTTATTAAATAATAATTTTAATTTTTGTTTGGAAACTGAGTTACATACTCACCAATAAAGTTGCTCTAATACTCTATTGAGTTTTGCTATACCCTAGTGATATAAATTGTTGAATTTATGGCAAACCGTCCACTAATTTTACAACTACGTATAATTATCAAAGCTGTAAATTTTGCAGAGTAAGTCAAAACGGAATTTCATTGTCGATATAAGAATGTAGAGAGAGTTTCTTTGCTAATATAAATTTTGTCCTTTAGTTATTTTTTTTTTCACTGTTTATCTTGTGTTATAAAAGCCCAAAGGCCAAACACCAATAAATACAAGGAGCACTACAACAAAAACATATTTTTTACTAGACCAGTATTCGTTGTAAATTCGTCGTAAACGGGGTGTCACGACGAATTAACGTCGAAAGACGTTTCGTTGTTAAACGTCCGTCGTAACGGGGGTTTCGTCGTAAACGACGCGTTACGTTTACGACGAAATATATTCCTCGTAAAGCGCGGAAAAAGGATTCGTCGTAAACGACACGTAAGTTTTCGTCGTAAAGCCCACGTAATTATTTCGATGTAAAGCACACGTAAATACTTTCGTTGTAAATCACTCGTAAACATTTCGATGTAAAACCCTCATAAATCTTTCGATGTTATTCACTCGTAAACATTCGATGTAAACTCCATGTAATGTTTACAAGGAGTTTACATCGTTTCTTATTATATTATTATTAATTAGTATATAATAAATTTTAATTTATATTTAATATTCAGAATTTAAAATAATTTAAATTTTAAAACGAAATATGAAATTGAAAAATATATTTTAAAAAGTCATACAATAATATTTAAATTCATAATACAAACAGAAAAATAAAAAAAAAACTATATATTCTCGAAGTAGTTGGTGGGGTTGCTCGGATGTTGACGGGTTAGATCGGACTCTTGGGGATCTAGTGGTGGCATTCCAAGAGCGGCTCGTCTCTCACTCAACATTCTCTGCATAACCGGGTTTCCCACGGCCATCACGTCTAGCAAATCCTCAAGAGAGTCTAAACGAACCTGCTGGCTATCCATTCGAGCCTTCATCTGAGCAGTCTCTTCATCCCGTCTCGAAGTGTATGACGAAGTTGCCCTTGCAACTTCGTTAACAGAGCCTATACCGACTATCCGTCCCTTCTTTTTAGGAGCCACCTATAAAATCAAAACATATATTAATATAGTTAATTATGTTAAAATATTTAAAATAATGTAAACAAAAATTTTAAGTTGTACCTCTTCGAAGATTCTGTCGACCTCTTCGGTGGACAATGTGACTGGTAATCCATCGGGAGACTCCTGGGTTAG
>NC_027750.1:1769549-1772660 GCF_000695525.1 Brassica oleracea var. oleracea
TTTTACATGGATTTTACATGGTTTTAACATAATATTTACAACGACTTTACGACGAAATTAGGTAAGTTAAAGCACATTGAATACACGTTTTCACCTAAATATAACGGTAACATGTTTCGTTGTAATGTCGATGTAATGATTACGACGTATTTCTCATTCCACGTACATTCGTCGTAAACTTACATGGATTTTATGACGAACACTATTTGTCGTAAATTTACATGGCGTTTACGACGAAAGTTGGATTCCTCGTAACTACGTTGTAAACACCATGTAAATTTACGACGAAATATTTTTGTCGTAAATCTTCGTTGTTAAGAACACGTTTTCTTGTAGTGGAGGCCCAACCAAGAACAAACAAAAGGCCCAATATGACCAGAAAGAAAGCCCAAAATGAAACCAGACAAAAAGAAAGCCCAAGATGAAAAAAGTGAGTCGATCCGGACACATCCGTTGCTCTGTTAGCGTTGGAAAGACACGTGCCCGAGAACTGAAACGCCACCGATCTTCACGACATGAAAATCGTCGCCGGATCAACTCCCCGTAGATCCACCGGACACACCGGAAACAGGATACCGGAGAAAAAGAGACCCGTCGGACAATTTTAGGAAATTGAAGAGCCATAACACCATTGGTTTAATCGCATGAGCTCCATCATCAGAGAGTTACACGGACCCTAGCAAAATCGACTTTTGTGCAGAGCCGCGCCAAAACCAAGGCCAAATTCTTCGCTTCAAACAACTTCAGTCAACCACCAACCAATCTTCAAACATCGCTTAACGCATGTTAAGGTCAGGAGTCGATGGAAACTTGTGATGATCAAGGAAGCGAAGCTCGAACAAGATCCAGAAAGAATCCGGAGATAAGCCAGCAACGCCGCTGAAGAACAAGCGACCGTCGCCGGAGCCAAAAACCAGTTGAACACCGAAGGAGAGGTGAACTAACCGGAGCCAAAAGCCAGCCAAAGGTGCTGAGGAAGCCACCCATGCCGGAACAGACTCCCATCTATGGGAGACATCACGTCGGAGACCCGGTGACACAAAGCGGCGACGTTCTCTCTCTAAAAGATACAGAGAGAGATAAGAAAGAGAAAGCCTGCACCTTTCCTTTAGTTATATAACACTACTTTTATTTATTTATGTTGAAAGTATGTAGCATTAATTTTCGTCATCTCTACAGTTTGACGGTCATTTTTCAATATTCGTTTCTTAGAATAAAATTTTCAATATTCTTTGTCGGCAAATAAAACTAACATTCAGCTATAAATTTGAACTTTTTATAGGCATGCATACACATGATATGCCACAATCATGACGATAGCGAACATTAAATCTTCAGGAATTCATAATTTAATATTCCAATCAAACAGCTCGTATAGTTGTTGGTGATATTTCCACTATATGTGCTTTTAGCGCTTATAAAATCTTGATACAGTTAATTGTGTGACTAATATTGCTCGTTAAAAATCATACTAAGAGAGAGTTACGTAAGTGTTGTTTGTGAAACATCAAACTTTGTTATACTGATTTGTCTGCTTTTGGGCATCAACTTTTTGAAAAAATAGAGCTAGTTGCATTTATATTAGTATATCTTTATCTGACACACGCGAAAAAATGAAGTATATATCGCCGATGTCTTGTCTCTTAAGAATTAATCTTCTAATTAAACGTAAGGGTGAGCTACATTCGAGTACTAGTCAAAAACTATAGAAACACTGTTGGTTGATGCCTGCTCGGAGCCACTTCGGTGAGTTCTCGACTGATTTTCCAGATTATTTTCTTGCTTCTGCAAGAAGCGCTTTGAAGAGGGGTTTACATTGTTGTTTTACTTGATCTTACTACCTATTAATTTCAAGTCCTCTTTGTTTGAGGCTTGGAATTAATCTTTATGTATCCTAGTGGTTTTTAATTTTTTTGCGGTCACTACGATCAGATGAGCTCTCTGCAGATTATGGTTCAATTAAGTTTGTAACCAAACTTTCATTTCATCAATGATATTTACCATTTAGCAAAAAAAAAAAAGAAACACTGTTGGTTGAGCGAGCTTGACTTCTTGAGGTCATTTGCTTCTTCATTGACGAGTGTTCTCCATGTCTGATGATAATTTGTTTATAGAATTAGGAGTTGAGAAATTTATCTCACAAGTTATTTAGACTTTTTCCGGGTCATAGTTAAAAACTGACCGCTGCGAGGTTTTCACAAAATTAGCAAGTGTTTTGTGATACACCATTTTCCTAAACTAAGCTAGCGACATGCCGTTATAAATCATTTGATTTATCTAGAAGACATATGCATGGTACTATATAAGCGGCCCCACCAAAATCTATGTGAAAATTGAGCTGCACAGACACATATGCCTGAATCGATTTCATAGACATGCACTTCAGCTGATTTTGCATGTTCCTCTTTGTAATGATACTTAAGAGCATGTTGAATGGTATATACCCACAATAGAGCTCTTAGATAATTTTTATTAATAAAATAAATATATAATTAAAATTTATTTTAATAAAATAAAATAAACCATTCAAAAAAGAACATGTGGAGAAAAATAAGAGACTAAGCTAAGAGATGTCTCTTACATCTCTTAAATAAAAGACATATCTCTTCCATACTTTTAATTACATTTTTATATTTTAATAGTAAGAGACTTAGCTAAGAAACTTGCATTAAACATATGTTCTAATATATAAATTTATAGTAGAAATCACACTACAAGAAAACACAGTTTTAGCAAGGAAATTTAACGAGGAAAACTATTCCTCGTGAAATTACGATGACTTAACGATGAAATTGCGAGGAAATAAAGTTTCGTCGTAATGGCCTTGTAAAATACCGAGTAAAGCTTTTCCTCGTAAAATCGTCGTAAGTTAACGTGGTTTTTCCGAGAAAAATGTGTTTCGTCGCAAATTCGTCGTAATTTTAGCATGATTTTTACGAGGAAATAACTTACGAGGAAAGAACGAGAAATCCACCAACTTAACACGTTTTTTTTGCCACCAACCTAATTTTTCGTCGTAAATTCCTAGCAAAATTCAACTACCAGATTCGAAAATTTTCTATATATATGGAGGTTTGAACATAATTTTAAGCACACCAACAAGAAAAAAAA
>NC_027750.1:1776886-1787649 GCF_000695525.1 Brassica oleracea var. oleracea
TATATTATATAATTTCATTTTAATTCGGCCAAAAAAAATTTTTCTATTCGATTTAATTTCAATTAAAATTTTATTAATAAATTAAATAAATATAATTTTTATTTATAAATTCAGTAAATAGAAAACAAAGTAATTTCGTCGCTAATTCCCGATGTATTAACGAGGAAAATTAACGACGAAATATCGAGGAACAATTATCGAGGATTTTACGTGGATTTAGTTACGATTCTATTACGACGAATTGTTTTCGTGTTTCTTACGTTTTTATTACGACGAATTTATTTAGAGGTTTTTGCGTGTCTTTTACGACGAATCATTTACGAGTTTCTTACGAGGAAGCACAACGACTGCGTTACGTGGAAACCCCACGTGGTCTTTACGACGAAAACTTAATTCTTCTTTACGAGGAAAATATAACCTCGCTAATTAACGAGAAAATGACGACGAATCTTCTCTTACGACAATCATATAACGACGAAACGCCTTTCATCGCCATTTCCTCGTAAGCCTTCTTTTCCGAGGAAATAACGACGATTTTGGCCGTCGTTAAATTTGTGTTTTCTTGTAGTGTGATGCTGTATGATGGTCTGCAGGGGTGCAAATACAATTTTGTACGTGTATGCTTCTATGTGTTTGTGTGAGTGGGGATCTATGTATGCGGCATTAGGTGGAACAAAGTCAGCTCTTCCTTTGTGGAATGCCATTAACAAATGTCTTAGACCCATAATCAAGACTCTAATCATGTGAGCTGATTAATTAAAATTTAAATTTAGTTGAGTACCACTTGTTAGGACACCAACTTATTTATATTCAAAAATTGTAATGACGACATACACTACATGTATAACAGAAGGATTTGAATTGGGTACTCGGAGAAATCAAATACATATAGTCCGTCTGTATTTGAACGAATCGAATACTTTAATATTCCTACGCGGAGTATTTTAAACATTGCTTATTTAACTTTTTGACTTATTCAAACATAAAACTTTAAAAATGCATGATGGGTCAGAATATATAAGAACACTTAAAAAAATATGATGGACCGGAATACATAAGAACAGCATGATAAATTACCGTCCCATCGTTGCATGCGAGCTAGAAATGAATTCACGCCCATCCCTTTTTGTTTTTCTTTAATTTGGATATATTAACACCACTATAGTTAAATAGTGTTGGATCACATGAAGAAGAAAATGATACAAAACAAGGAAAGAGCAAAACACAGTAACATCCCCACATGCCCTCCACTTTGTCCCGTGAGTTGTTAGGTTGCGTCTTAACACGCTTTCTATTTCTTATTCTTTTCAAATAACCGATGAATTATTATTACTCGCAACTTCAGGGATATTTGATGACATGTATTTTAAAATAATTTTGTTAAGATTCGGTTTCTATATGGCATAAGTAATTAATTGATTTAGCTAACATGGAAATGTTTATTTATATAAATATATAGTAGAGAGCTAACATGGAAATGTTTATTTATATAAATATATAGTCTCTACTATATAAAAGTAACTAAATTAGAAGATTTCTAGACATATCACATCAGCACAAATATTTAGAACCAATCAAAGTTGTACATCAGCACACTAAACGTGAGTTTCATGAAAAATATTTTGAAGCCCAATTTAAACTCGCGGTCCAAATTCTATTTTTTCTCCGCCTTTCCAAAGGAAACTCTAACGGCGATAGTTCTTGCGTTATCTGTTGAAACGCCTTTTCCCACAACAATGAATCATCAACATTGCTTCATTATTTTCTTCATTAATTTCCCAATACCAAACAAATGTTCTCTTCACCTTCCCCGAGCTTCCCACTATAAAATCAACTCTGCATATAAGAAAAAGCAGAAGATATCGTGTATCTAATTAAGATACTAACTCTATTACATTGAGTCAATTATTTCTTCTTTCGCAATATCTAAATCAAATTTAAGAAAAAAAAGTATAACAAAAAATCAAAGTAAATGTACAAGAGTACAAAAATAAATCATGATTTGTGTAGATTCAAAGTATATACATAACTGTTTGCAGTTTTGGTGTGTATAACTATTTTATTGATGATATATTCTTTAATTGTTTTGATCTCGAATATAAACCTAACATATTGTTTTGTTCCATTTAATTGCGTAGGTATACATGCTTTATGATGTTATGTTACTTTGTGGAAACCGAGAATGATATATTTTACTTAGAAACATTCAATACATCGCCACTGAAAAGATTAAATGATTTAGTTACCTCTTTTGGTTTTAGTCTTTGAAAAGAAAAACAATTTTCAGAAAACATTTGTACGCTGTTTGTTTTCTCTTAATTTTCATATTATTAATGATTACGCTACATTTAAGTTATTTGATTAAATTATGTTTGGTTTACTCTAGCTTATTCGAAATAAATTATTTTTTATGATAGGGTGTTAAACTCAAGTAAAATTCTATTAGAAATGTAATACCTTATTAATTTATAACACTATTTATAAAAATATTTTTCAATAGCATGAGTGACATTTCAATAAATATTTTTTTTATAAAAAATTCAGAAAATGCTAAAATAATTTACAAAACATAATTAGTTAAACAATAAAAATTAAAGAAAACTTCATTATAACTTGAATATCTAATATAAACTGAAAAAATATATTTGAAAACATAATTTTTGTTGCATAAAATATTCTAATTATTATTTATGAAATTAACGAAACTTTTTATATATTACTTTAAAATATAATTATTTATAATTTTATCACATTACGTTTGATTTTCAATTGATTTAGCTTGTATTACTATCGCGAGAAAATAAGTTATTGTAATAATATTAAAATCTGATACTAGAAATAAAAAAATATTTGATATTCTTACTTTAGATTTTCTTAAATTTATCAAATTGCAACGGAAATAAAATAGAAAAATATTAATCATTCTTAGTTTTTATTTAATAACTTTGTATCTAACAAAAAAATGTGAACGGTCTTTTCAACTCAAATCAACAAAATTTAATAAAATTTACAATATATATGATCTTAGAATAAAAATAGTTTAAAGTAAATTGTCAACTGTTTTATAAAATTAAAATATATTTTAGTATAAAATAGTTTTAATGTATTATAACCTGTCCGTAGGGCGGGCTAATCCCTAGTAGTTAGTAAAAGTATTACAAAATAATTAAAAGGAATCAAGGATATGGTAAAAATAAATGGTCAATTCAAATGTGAAAGACGAGAAGAAGAAGAGCTTGGTCGTGATGTCGTTTTCGTGCTCTAGTGGGGCAATATGAATTGACTCTGCAACTCACGTGAGAAAAAATCTGAAGAGTCAGGACACAAATTGATTTTCAACATTAATGACAAAGATCGTTTAGTAATAATACATGCATGTTTACTTAGTTTTTTTTGGCTTAAATACTTGAAAATGTTCGTTACATAAAACAAAACTTTTAGTGAGATCGATGTACAATATACCAGAACATAATTTCACAAATTTAGCCGTATATATATTGTGTAACATGCTTTTAAAAGAGCAATGAGCTATATTAAGTTATCAATATATCATCATTAAAAAAGTTTACCAAAAAAAAAATATATATATATATATATACCGTTTATCAAACCTTTGCTTTTTCAGCAACCTAATAAAAATAATCAATTTCTGAAATTTTAGCATACATAAAACTGTATGGACGAGCATCTCATCTGAATTAGATGACTTCTTTTCTTCTTTATTTCCTTCTAAAGAGGGCTATTAGTTGTGTCTCTAATCATTCTTATTTTCTTAATAATATTTCAACTTAATAATACTCTCTCTATTCCTGAAAGTAAGATTTTCTAAAGTGTTCACGCTTATTAAGAATTCAAAATATTTATATTTAGTTTTTCTTTTACTTTATTATACATTTTCCAATAACTTTTCACCAATGAAATTTAATCAATTCAAATATTTTTATTTAATTTTTTTTAAAAGTATAAAAAATACCTTAAACATATAGAAAATCTATCTTTGTGGAACAAGTAAAAAAACTAAACATCTTATTTTCGAGGGAACGAAGGTAATAATAAAGAGGAATAAGTTATTTAGGAAAAAGAAGAATGAGAAGCTGGATTTCGAGAAAACAAATCTATTTGCGTTAAGGACATTCCTCTGTACATTGCACAGAAATCCTCTTAGGGATCAGTTAACAAATAACTATGCATTAAATTAAATTAATTAAAAACTAAATAAACATACGAGTTGGGATCGAAGTTAAAGACACCTGGCGGTTGCGCCGCTTAAATCGCGGCGTATCACGT
The DNA here is from genome assembly GCF_000695525.1 of Brassica oleracea var. oleracea. Classification (NCBI taxonomy): domain Eukaryota; kingdom Viridiplantae; phylum Streptophyta; class Magnoliopsida; order Brassicales; family Brassicaceae; genus Brassica; species Brassica oleracea. Next base: position 1,781,174 of record NC_027750.1, read on the forward strand.
GATAAACCTTTTGGCTGCCCTTAACTCAGCCTCCCATTCATCACGTGGCCAACTCACACCTCTCTTTTATTGCGGGTCCCAAATCTTTTTTTACGCTATCCCGTTTCCACTCTTTTTTTTTAAAATATTGTAATTATGGATTCCAAAAGTGAAAAAAGCTGTTAAACTGTTGATGGGAAGAAAGATGTGAACCCAAAAATAATGTACTTCGAAATCACAAGGATAAACTTTAATGAAAAAAGGCATTACGTTAAAATGTTAAATCATTCTACTGACATTTGCATAAATCCGAATCCACTAGCCATGTACTATCCAAGGTAGATTATAAGATTTTGGAAGATATAGATAATTTGGTAATAATTTAATAGTATGCTAAAACTTGCACTTTGCGCGGAATGAATATTTTATATACAAACTATATTTATATATTATTATTTATTTAATGTTCTCTACGTATTATGGAATAATAAAATAATAAATATATATTGAAATATTGAGAAATCGGTAATATTACGTATATAATTAAATTGACTTGCACATATAAATCAAATAATCACTCTTGTTTATTACGATTATTTTATGGTAAATAAATAAAAAACAATTTTATCCATTATAAATTATATAATTAAATTTAAATGATAAACATAGATATAAAATATATTTTTAGTAAAGCTGTTTATTAAATAAAAATTTTAATCATATGGTTTTATGATTATTGTTATCTTATAACAAAAATTTAAACCATTAATAAAAAAATTAATTTGAGATGTCTAATAGTTTTAGTAATTTATAATCATTTTTAATTGAATGAAAATTTCAAAATTAAAATATTAGTTAAGTTCTCAATATTTGTTCAATGCAAATAGGAATGGGCAAAAAAAAACCGAAACTGAAGAACCGAACCGAAACCTAACCGAAATACCTGAAACTGGAACCGGACCGAGACCCTTAAATATCTGAACGGTTCCTATATTTATATATTCAAACCAAACCGAAACCGAACCGAGAACCAAACTGGTACCGGAGTATATAACACTATTAATTATATATACATATAACATAGCTAAATATATATTTATAATTTAAAAATATATTAATAGTACCAAATAATATTTGAAAATAACTAAATTATTATAAAGTATCCAAACTACCGAAAAATATCCGAAATCTGAAACTATCCGAATAGTATTATCTGAAATATCCAAAGTAATCTGAAATATCTAAAAAAATTATCTAAATCATCCTATTTTTTTTTAATATTTTACCCTAAATAACTGATATTTTATCCGAACAATCCGAACTACCCGAACCGGAACCGAAACCAAATGAGAACCGATTTTTTCGGGTATTTTTCTGTTCCTAATTTTACTATCCGAACCGAACCGAAATCGAAACTATCTGAACCAAACCGAACCAAAAGTATGTCAAGTAGTAAATGAATCCTCTAACCCCCTACCCGAACTACCCGATACCCGAAATATCCTTACCGAACCAAATCGAAACCCGAAATGCACATGCCTAAATGTAACTATCAATATATGGTTTGTATTTTATATGATATGTAGTTTAACTAAATGATATATATATATAAACACTTATTAAATAAGACCTCTTACTCATGTGGTTTATAACTATATATATCTTATTATAATAAAAAATTTAAATCATTGATAACAAAAATTTGTTTGAGACTTTTAACAATTTAGTAATTTATACTCGTTTTTAAAAATTCAAAATACAACATGTACAAAAAAATCTAATTTTTTATTATATGGTTAATGCAATTGTGAAATTTATTTTAATAACAAAGATTTAAACAAAAATGATTGAGTGTATACAAATTGTTAGCAAATCTTTATTATTGGAAATCATTAATTACATATATATATTTTAATAACGTTAGGTAATTCCGTAGCTTTTATTTAAAGAAAGAATGAAAAATAACTTTTAATACTAATAAATGATTTTTATAATGAGTTTAATGAAAACTATAGTTTATATTTAGATGAACCAACTTACTTTTCTAAGGACTCTCGAAAATCATTCTCATGATGACACGTGTGATGCTTCTAATGTTTTAATGTTTCTCTTTTAATATATAGGAGATTATTTTTCCTTTTAACAATTTAGAAACTACATCTATTAAACTGAAATTTTAGCCAAGATGGTCATGGTCCAGTGGCCATGCCTTGTGACAAAGTTCACTTTGGTATCAAGGGTTCAATTCCTCCTCTGCTCCAAAGTATGGAGCCTCTCCTTCATGGGTTAATAGGCTAACTGACCGGTCCGCTGTGGCCCGAAGTTGAAAAAAAAAGAAAAAAAACTTTGAAATTTTCTAGACCGTATGCTTAGCTCGGTGTGTACTGTTTGTTTTCCAGTATATCACAACTATATGGTTGCTTTAACGAGATTTTTTTGTACTTCTTAACTAAAATATTACTTTTTAATTATTAGTAAGGAGGGAGTCATTTAGGACGTTGGTCATGTTATATTTATACATATTTAACACGATCGTTAATATTCTTAGTTTAACATTCATTATATCATTGTCCAGTTGTCTGAATTTGATTTTAGTTTTGAGTGATTTGATTATCAAATAAGATTACACGATTGTTAAAATATCATAACAAACTAGTTATAGGCCGTAAAAAAAACAGGAAACAAAAGAAGGTGAATGAATGCGATGTGAGAGGAGCAGCATGGTCACGTGTGCCCATTCCCTGCCGTTAACCTGGTCACACTTCCTTCCGACTCGCGTGCGGTGGGTCCCAACATTTCCTTCCTACATCTCCCTGTAGTCGCCGCACTGTTGAAACTCGTGACGCCGTTAAACTCCAAACGTTGCCGTTAACTAATAAAATGTCATTTGTATTCATATGTTTCTATTTAAAATCCGAAATAACGTCTACTAAAAATAAATATGAGAATAAAAAACTCAGAGGTTAATGGTGAAATTTTTAAGACAAATCATAAATTGAACCAGTTTTCACCTTTTCTAAATTATTGTTTTCAGTGAAGGTATGAGATTAGCAAAAGCTGGTGAGATTTTTTTTGGTACGAGATAATGGGTAGGAGAGGAGAGATGTGAGAGCACGTGCCTACAAGAAAGAGAAGTGGTGGTGGCTGGTCGCTTTCTCGTGGATGGTATCACGTGAAAAAAGTTACTCAACTTAGGACCCACTTTTCACTCTGACAAACAGTATCAGGGGTTAGAAGTTCGAGGTAAAGTAATCTTGTGGATCCTGTCGTGAGTATATTATCATTCCCTTGGTGAATACATTGTACAGCACGCAGTTGTGAGCGCGTATGTACTGCTGCTCCCTCAAGATTCAAATTTATTCATTTTTATAATAAAATTTGTAAATTTTAATTTTTAAGCTGTGAATTTAAACTGAATTGTATAGAACATTTGCTACATACACACACAGAAAGAATGTCATTACCAAGACAATCCAATAACAAAATAGTACTCCGTTATGAAATAAAATAATAAACTCTGCCATATAATCAAATCGTAAGGATGATTTAAAAGTTTGAAAAATGGATACTCCACTAATTATGTTAATGGTCATTAAGAAAAGGAAGATAAGGTAAATTATGTTGGGAATAGAAGGAGATGGCATGTGCCGTCCTTTCTTAAGTGACCTGTCGGTTCACGGGCCATTGATAATACGTGAAAGCGAAAGCTGTGGAAGAGTTATTAATATAGATGCCATCAGCGTGAGAAGACTCAGAAAAGAGAAGATGTGTTTTCTTTTGTTCTGTTCCCACACTGTTTTCTCTGTCGTGGCTCTCTCTCACGTGCCTGGACTTGGGCTTCTCCTTTTTTTCTTATTTTATTTGATGGCGATCCAGATTAAGACTCGGCCCACTCAGTATCCGACAAGTGTTTAAAATATATCTTCTTTTTGGTTGGTCCAAAGTATCTATAAAATAACTTTTTTTTAGTCATATAATAAAAGTAAATCATGCTAAATTATGAGTCGTCTAAACCAAATGCCTCTACTAGTCATGGGCATATTATCTGAAACCTAAAAATCAAACCAGAACAAAATCGAAAAAATGAGTCTGAAATCGAATCGAAAACCAAATAGGTATCCAAATATTTTGAATATATATTTAAAATACTAATTATTTTTAATTTTAATATATATATATATAATATAAATAAAAATATCAAGAAAAGCCCGAACTACCCGTGTTACCCGAATATTTTTTTCAGGGTTAACTCGGATCTTTGGATTTTTTTTGGTTTTTTTTGGCTTTATACCCGAACCAAATCCGAACTATTTATAGTTCGGTTCCACTTCAAGTTTTATAAAAAAAATAGAATTCTGATCTAAACTTGACACTATCCGAACCGAACCAATCTAAGAAACATTTCAACCCAAATAAGTCAAAAACTAAATAAACCGAACTGACCCGAACCGAAAAACCGAATGCCCAGCGCTGGCCTCTGCGTTGACGTGAGTGGAGATTTTTAAGGTCATCGTAACGGGTAAATAGTTTAACTTGGGCCTATTTACTCGGCCTATCACCGCTTTTTATGAGCCCAGGTATAAGTGTTTTTTTCTTATACAGTAAAGGAGAAAAGGACAAAAACGAATGAAGCGACGCCGTTTCACACCGACGCAGAAGATATGATGGTGACTCAGATCCTTGCTTAGATTCCTCGTAACTTCTCCGTCACCGATTACTCTTACTCTCCGCCGTCCGTTGTTTCAGGCGACGAAATTGATCTCCGATTCATCCATAGTCTCTCCTTATCATCTCCACAGACGCAACCTTTGCTATGGATCCGTCGCACCAGCCTCAGGTAACTCTTCCTCACGATAACGAGGTTACGGAATCGCTTGGTGCGGTTATGGAATTAGAATCGGAATCTGGAAGCTGTTTTATCGAGAATATAGATCATGATAGTGATTCTGATGTTAACAACCTCTGTGACTTTGCTGAATCCGATGACGATTCTGGGATTGAGTTTCACGATGTTAGGTTAGTTACAGTCGAATCTGGTTCTGATGATGATCCTGAGGATGAGAGGGAGATATGGGGAATCGATCTGAATGAATCAGATGATGATGATGTTAGCGTGACTATACACTCGCTCGAAGTAGAAGATCTTGGAGGAGCTGCCGTTGAACTAGATTGGGAAGAAGTTGATGGTGGTGCTGACGTGTCACCGATGTTCTCTCTAGGAGATTTAGCTAGAGACGAAAGAGGAGATGGCTCAGGGAATCTTGAGTGGCAAGTTTTGATGAACGCTCACACTCTAGAGATCAACTTCGATGCGGAGAACAGAGAGCTGTACATTGTTGGTGGTGATCAGTATGATCTCTTGTTTGAACAGTTTGCTCAAGCTGGGATTACCAATCTCCGTTTTCCTCCAGCTTCTGAAGCTTTCGTCAAGAACCTCCCAGTGGTGGTTCAGGTGGGTGTTGAGAACGATGACTGTGCGGTTTGTAAAGATGAGATGGGTATCGGGAGCAAAGGTGTTGTTCTTCTGTTGCCTTGTAATCATAAGTACCATGGCGAATGCATTGTACCGTGGCTCGAAACGAGGAACACGTGTCCTGTTTGTCGTTATGAGTTGCCTACAGATGATGTGGACTATGAGCGAAGGAAGAGCCATATAAGAACAAGTAGGGATGCTATATGATAAACTGGTTTGCTAACATTTTGTATATATGGGTTTGTCTTTTGAATATTGAAGAATGTGTGTATATTCCATGTTTGGATTGAGTCGAGCTTTTTCTTAGTTGTATATCTCTCTGTGTATTGTCTTATTGTGTGACCCATGTGATGGTCTAGGCTTTAGTAGGCTAGCTTTTACACGGAGGAACATGTGTATGTATAATATTTGCTTGTTTTCTCAATTTATTTAAAGCTTGGATAAGGTTTTTTACATGTATGCAGCATCCTTAAGAAACTTTATTCAAGTGTGATAATAATAATATTAAAATGTGTTAAAGACATTTATCTATATTCAATAATATTAGGTTAATTGTATGAAAATTTATATTTGAAACGTGCCTTGTGTTTAGGCCTGGGTATTTTAACATGGACCCGAACCGGAACCGATCCAAAAATACCCGACCCGGAATCGAACCGAAAATTTACAATTACCTTTTGGGTCTAAAAATTTTTTATCCAAAAGAACCGGAACCGAAAAGGAACCAACTCGAATAGACCCGGACCTGAAAAGAACCGACCCGAATAGACCCGACCCGATAAGAACCGATTTGTACCCGACTTAAAAACATGTATATCTAAAACTATGATGTTTTTGTGTTCTATTTTATATATATTATTTTATGATTTAGTTGAAATATCTTTTGTTAACAACATTTGTTATTATTTTTTAACATTTATTAAGTAATATAAAGCTTTAAAATGTAATATTTAGAGTTTTAAAATGTTTTATTTTAATTATTAATAGTTTCATTTAAGTTGTTTTGTAAAATTTTAGATATATA
>NC_027750.1:1788033-1814458 GCF_000695525.1 Brassica oleracea var. oleracea
GACTTAAAAACATGTATATCTAAAACTATGATGTTTTTGTGTTCTATTTTATATATATTATTTTATGATTTAGTTGAAATATCTTTTGTTAACAACATTTGTTATTATTTTTTAACATTTATTAAGTAATATAAAGCTTTAAAATGTAATATTTAGAGTTTTAAAATGTTTTATTTTAATTATTAATATTTTCATTTAAGTTATTTTGTAAAATTTTAGATATATATGACAAATATTCAACTAAAGTTGATGGAATTGGGTATATCATGTCCTTTTCAGATCCTAAATACCTGAACCCGACCCGGACCCGATATGTACCCGAAAAATTACGGGTATTTTATGGGTATTTTAATTATAGACTCGAACCGATCCGGACCTGAGAAGAACCGACCCGAACCCGAACCGAAAATTTTTAAGTACCTATTGAATCTAAATATTTAGGACCCGAAAAGACTCGGACCCGAAAGGAACCAGTCCGAACCCGATCCGAAGACCCGAACGCCGAGGCCTACTTGTGTTCGTGTTTTTATGCATATTAACCTTTGACAAAGATGTGAAACTCAAAACTAGAAATTTTTTTCAAATGTATAAAGCGGGCTTAACAAGAAAACCCAATTAAGAACGTTGATGTTAATTGCTACCGTACCATTTTAAGTGGTGTTTAAGGTTTTTACACAAAAATTAAAAAAATACAAATTTTTATGCAATTTATCTTGGTTACTTAAAATTGCACTAAATAAAATCAGTCTAACCAATAAGAAAAACATGTAGTATTTTGTAATTGGTTGCAAATTTCAATTGACATTAAATTTTATCTAGAAATGTGAAAACATCACTTATTATGATACAAAAAAAAATGTTTAAACACCACTTAAAATGGTAGGAAGGAGTAATTCTGTTTAAAACAATTATGTACAGTATATTATTAATTAAAGGACATCAATATCTATTAAGCTTAAGCTATCAACAAGACAAGAGATCTGTACTTTATTTGATCTAAAAGAATATTAGATTGTCTTTTTCTCTCTTTCTTTCTCAAATTCCATCATTTAGCTAAACCAAACATGGAGGCCGAAGATCAACACCCTCTCATTATTTCAATCTTTTCGAAGGAGACTCATCACAAAACGATCATTTCAACCTACAAAACCCACAAAATGATCATAATCATGATCATGATCAAGGCTTGCATGTTCATGACCATTGTACTCATCCTCAAGCGAGTGTTGCGATGGATCAAGAGAAGAGGTTAAGAAGAATGGTATCTAATAGAGAATCAGCGAGAAGATTGAGGATGCGCAAGAGGAAGCAGATCCAAGAGATGAAAATGCATGTTGAACAGCTCACGACGTCGAATTATAACTTGTATAACAAAGTTATTAGCTTGTTGGAGAAAACTCGTCAGATCTTGCATGAGAATTCACAGCTCGAAGAGAAACTCTCTTACTTTCATCAATACTTTATGGAAGACAGGATGGTGTTACCAGGAAACAACATTGATTGTGATATAACTCAGACAATATCTGCATCAACCAACTTGGTAAGTAAAAACAAAAACAATTATAAGACTTGAAATGATTTGTTACTAATTTGTTGACCATTTTCTTCTCTGTAACTAGCTCATTTATTTATTCAGCTATCTACTGGATTCTATATCACCTAATATATAGAATAATTGTGGATATACTGCTTCATGAATCTCTCTCTCCTTTTTTTTTTTTGGCGAATAAGTTTGTGACATTTATTTTTTATGTTTACAATGTTTGCTATGTTTCTATCTAGCTTCATATTTCTTCTTTTTCTTGGGCTCCAATTTTCAAAAAGCTTCATGATAAAATAAAGTGACTAGGTTTTTTTTTTTGTTTTGTCGTATCATGAATCTGTGTAATAGAAAAGACGCTCCAATCTCTCTCTAACTTAAAAAAAAAAAAAAAAAAAACCCTAATTTTGTTGTGCTCTCCCGGCGGCCGCCGTCCCCTAGGGGTGGTCGCCGGTAGCTTCTCTCTGTGTTTCTATTCCGTTTCTCTGTTCAGCTCCGTGGTCTATCTCTCTTTCGACTGGGGTTGGGCTTGGTCGAGTTGTCTCCGGTTCAGATCCGGCGGTTCCTGGCTCAGATCTGGTGGTCCATGGTGGTTTGCGGTGGGGCTTGAGGACGGTCTTCCCTTCTATTGTGGTGTCTCCGGTCTGCGAAGGAATCTCTGCTCGGTGACGTTTTCCCTTTCTCTGACCAAATCTCTTCGAGTTGGTGGCACGTGAGTCGTGCGATAAGCTCGTTCGATACTGTCGCTGTGGAGCGTGGCTGATGGCTTCGTAGTGTCTGGTTTCAGAGCGGGCTGGGCGCTTGTGGATCTGTGGATCTCAAGTTCCTCTGCTCCTCTTTTGATTTTCTGGTGGTCTCCATGAGGTCGCGCGTGGAGAGATTCCAAGGGATGGTCGTCGTCTCTTCCTTGCGATCTCGCCAGTGGCGGCGCGTGAAGCTGATGTCTCCCCCTGTCGAGCTCCTCTTGGCATGTGGTTCTTACATCACTCTAAAGCCGGAGTAGGTCCTACGGTGTGGCGCTCCTCGTCACCAGTCTCTGTCCCTTCATCATCTTAGCAAGTTGGCTTTGGTGAAAGCGAGTGGTTCTTAGGTCAGCGGAAAGGTGTTAGCTTGGCTCTCGGGCTTCTTTCTACGTTCGACGGTTGTTTCTCCGGAGGAGATGTGCCTGACCTGTCTCACTGCTCTATATGTGTGGTGGGTTAAAAGGGTGTACACGGTCCCTGGGTGGAGGAGTTGAGGCAGCAATCTTCGAACTCCCGTCCCGAACGACGGCATCGCCGGTTGTGGACTCCTCCTCGTGCTGCCGGTGAGGCAATGTTGGATGTGCTTGCGAGCTCGAGACGTGATTCTTTGGGAATGTATTGATGAGTGGGTTTCCTTTTTACAAGTTACGCGAAAGATTAATATATCTTGTAATATTTACGTTTAATTTAAAAGTTTAAATTATATAAAACGTGTGAATATTGTTTCATTGATTTCTGTTTTTATATTTATCGTTTACTATTGAAATCGTTCGATGTTCAACTTTAATCTTAATAAAAAATAAAAATAAAGTGACTAGTTTGAAAAAAAATCCGCATGAGAGAAAAGGTTGAATTTTATTAGTATCGTATACGTTTTCACTTCCTTTTTAATCTTTTAACGACAAATGACGAGATATGTAATAGTAAACAATGTCCACATAAATCTACATGATATTATCTTAAAAACATGTATGTGTGTGTTTTAGATTGGTATTTGATCAATTTAATATAAAACGTCTTAATATACATCACAACACCAGTCTGGAACAAGCTCTCGATCTCTTAGATGAAACGGTGTTTTCAGCTTCTCAAAAAACAAACAGACTGAAAACATGCAAACCAAACTAAACAATCTTTCATTAGTTGACAACAAATATATATATGTACGTCTTGTAAGCTAAGATTGTGATAATTCACTTAATTGGAACTATACAAGCATTTCTAACATGTCAAACTATACATAGAAGTTGAGAAACAAATCTTGTGGGTTTTATAATTGATTCGACGACGTTAGTATCAAACTATCAGTTCGTAGTTATGTAGTAACTCCAAGAGGGTGCATGTGAACAAATGTCAAGAAATTGTGGGTAAAAGGACAAAAGTAAAAAGAATTGCAGAGGTGTACACGTGCAGAAGAGATGTGTTTCCTATGGTCACAAACATGTTTCACTGTCTGTGCCAAAGATACAACCAAAGATCAATCGGTGTGCACGCGTGTGTGTGCTAGTCTATAGTTACGATCCAACTCTATGCAACATTGTTTTCCAATTTATTCTACATGTTCTGTTCTGAATTAGGTCAAACCAAGACACGCAAAAAAAAAAATCGAAAGACCAAAACAAATTTAGCTAAGTCAAAGTAAATGGTTAGAGTTTAATTTATCAGTATATGAATAACAATTACAAATTTATTTATTTTTGTATTTAATGTTTCAAAATTAGGTTTTCTAATCTTTTCGGTTCGTTACATTTCTCTTCTCGCTTATGTAGAATTTCATAGTATATTTACATTTATATATAGATTATCAATAGAAATAGTAATTAAGATGTCATATATGTATTTCAAAATGGGTACGATGGTGATCACAAAGAAACCCATAATGGAATCTACTGATGAACATATAAGGAGACCCAAGCTATCTACATATCATCACCTTCATCACTGTATCAGTAGTACTAGCTATGATCTCGTTGAAATATTTAACACTTCTCTAATATAATAGCATAGTGAATGATAATTACTATATAGACTCTATATAATAAATAATTAGCAAATCATCATGTAGAAAATACTTTTCCAACATTGGAATACAAACATAATTAACGACACAACGACATAACATTACCGGAACATATTATTAATTTAACATAAACATAAAATCAAAGTAACCCGTCTTGTCAAACCGAACCAACGTAACTATGAACTGCACTGTGACTATCATTACCATCATCATAATCATGATTGTCACCATCATCATAATCAGGATTGTCACCATCATCATAATCATGGTTGTCACCATCATCATCATTGTCGTTGTGAACCCTAGTCTCCACCAAAACCTTCTCTTCGGTAGCCTTCTTTTTCTTCAAACAGTTTGGCTCCGTAGTCTCTTGAGGAAGCTTGAGACATGGTGTTGCTTTCACTGGACCAGAAGATGCGTCAGAATCCATTGAATCACCACCACTGCTATCTCCATCATCAGAGTAATTATCATAGTCATGATCATGGGTTGAGACTAAATACTTTGTCCATCCAGATTCACCACAGCTGCGAGAATCCTCATCGGATCCAAAGATCTTTCCAGAATCCATTTTTATATAGTTACAACTCTAGTTAGTGTCTCTATATATAATAAACAAGCAGAAGAAGAAACAAAGAGACCCAACAAATCTAAAAAAGACCACCAAAAAGAAACCCTAAAACGAGAACAACAAGAAGCTAGAGATATTTAGTAAACAATCCTATAACCATGTATATATAGATTCATGCATATATATAATATATGTACATATATATATGCGCGTCTATAAAGCATATAAGCATGTGTGTAAGTATATGCATTGATGGTAAAAGACAAAATGTGAGGGTTCTTCAAAAACCAAAACAAAAACGACCTAAGAATTAAGATTTATATATTGCTTTAAAAAAACATGGGATAGTCTGTCATAAAAAAAGAGAAAGAGAAATGTAGAATACTTGATTTTTCTCGGAATTTGAGAGATAGTTAGAGGCTGACTTCTTAGAAGATAAGGGGAGGTGCTGGGTGGAAATGATGGAGATGGAGATGGAGATGGAGAGGAGATTGTATTTAAAACACCTGGGAAATGCTATTTATCTCTCATCCTCTTTCTGACCAAATTACAGCTCACAACCCGAATTTATATACAAATTAAATAACATAGGACAAGTGACAAACATACCCATTCAATAATTATTTTCAAAATAAAAATAAAAAATAGAAAACATTGTAGCAAAAGAAAGAATCAAACTAGAGCTTGGAGAGCCAAAGATTATAATTGAAATATTGAACTAATAATTAATTTAAAGTAAGATAAAACAGGTCAGTCCATATATAATTTCTAAATAGACGACAAACAAAAAAAATCCAATTCTTGCTAAAATACATGTTAGTTTATATAGAATATTCATTACAAAATACAAAGTGATGTGTTTGGATAACTGAAACTATATGTTCAACTAACCAAAAACTATTTTACTCAAGCTAATCAGATTTGGTTTTGCATAATCATAATAAGACTCTTATCATTCATATATGTACTTTTCATATATGTATATATATGTACTTTTCGTAGTTAAAGTTTTGGTAAGAATGCCAAAGAAAAACACACATTCACAAGAAAAATCTCAGCAAAAATAGACTTACGAAAACAAGATGAGAGAAAGAGAGAGAGAGAGAGTGTGTGTTCCATAAATTGAGAGAGTTGATGAGAACATCAAGAGACCAGCTAGAAGCCGCGAAGGAGAGAAAGTGAAATCTGTTACAAAGAGTGATCACTAATGAGAATTTAATCTTTTTTTTTTGCCCGACAAAGAATGATACGTTATTAAATTTGAATTTTTTTTTATAGAAATGCATAACCATTCTTCTACATACACCATGAAAACATTAGAGATGGTTTATACCGGTAGATGATTGTAATATGACTAGTTTGTAGATTCGATGCCTTTAGGGTTTGGTTGCTCTATAAAATATTATATTCCAAACGAGATAGTAATAGTATGTACATTTACAATGTACCAATACTGATCAAAAGTTATTTTAGATTTTAATATGAGTTATGAAAGTAGAAATGCAGGACAACACTTATAGCGAACGAATTAAAGTGCAAGTGAAGAATGTTTCCAAGCTTTTTTATTATTACAAAATTTTTGTTTTTGCGAATTGATATCTCCAATTGAATCAGTATGGTTGGGGAAGAATAATTTATAACTGGTGTGAAAATATTGGAAGATGTGTAGTGAACATTGAATAAGGAGTACCAAAAATGATATCCCTGTGACTTTGCACTGTTCTGTCTTCCTTTAATTTACTGCTATGAAGCCTTTTCTCTTCCTCAAAAGTTCAAACATTTCTCGCTTCCTTTGTAACAACAGCAAATTAAATACTTATATGTATATAAGTATTTCTTAATATGCAGAAAGTTTAACCATATCAGGATTAATTTAATTCTATCTTCTTCACAAGTATATTTTGGCTCAAATGTTTTGTTTTGTTGTTGTTACAGGATCATGCTGACATGTAAAAGAATTATGGACGGTTAAAAAAACTGAGAATACTGAAAATTCATGACAATGTAAGGATAATTTTCAATACTAATTTAAACAGATGACTTTAGTTATAAAATACTTATTATGTTATCTTAAACGATGATGACTGGAATTTCTAATTAAATGTTTGTGGAATGTTTTCTTACAACGACAATCTTGAGATGTTAAAAACAGCTTGTAAGCCTTTTATGACGTTACTATTTTTTTTTGAAACACTTTTATGACGTTACTAACTTTGTTATTTTAGTTATAAAACAGGAATTGCCATTGCATTACAATCACTCCCGTGCATACACTTTTGGGGGTCTAAGGTTAATTATTTTTAAAACAAATAGGTTTTCATAATTTTTTTCTAAAAGTAATTGAAATTGTAGATACACTAAGTATGTCTATGATAAAAAAAAAAAACATTATTCAAAAGGGATCAAACTAAATTGCAGAAAACAAAATAGTTAGACAACAAGCTCTTTATAAATATGTGTATACGCTATTCTTCTTTTACTTCATAAACCACTACTGTATTTTGAATATATGGGGCCCCAAATATTGATGTAAAAATGGGAGGCCTGAGGCGATCGCATTTTTCTACTACGGTGAGCACGGCTCTATTAACAATGATGAACGTTTGTATATTTTGATTTTTAGAATAATGTTATATCCAAATGTCATTTTTTATTAGATAAATGTTGGGGTTACACTGTTATTGGTTGATTGTTAGAAGTTTATGAAAAAGGAAATATATAGGTATATCATATAAGGCATGATCATAATTTTGATAGGGAAGTGCAGAACAGTAGATCTATTCACTTTCGTGTTACAGAAGACAGAAGTTACGTTTCGATTTATGATTTTACTGAGTGAAATAAATAGTGATCAGAGACATTATCTTCCATGAAATTGACTTACGTTATTTATTTCTTTTGTTTCTTCTGAAGTAACTCAACTCCGTAAAAGTAAAAGGTCGTACACAAATAATGTGGAATTTGTCTTTTAGTCCATTTATATAAGAAAAAAAAAAGAGTTTCATTTAAAATGAGCATAGAATAACTCCTTCAGCATGTTATGAGCCTATGTATTTATGTGTACAACTGTGCCTAGCGAAAGTCCTTTAAAACCTACTACTCCCTCGGTTTCAGATTATTTGTCGTTATATGGTAAAATTTTTATTTCAAAATAAGTGTTGTATTTTTATAATTTCAATATAAAATTTATTGATTTTATATTTTTATCTATTTTTTTAATTGGTTGAAATGTGATTAGGTGTATCAATAATGATGTTTTCATATAGTACATATACAAAATTAAATGTTTTCTTTATCTGTGTGGCGAAATCTAAAACGAAATGAAAAAATCTGAAAAGAAAGAAGTACTGCATATGATAAATATATTGAATGTCAATAATGCTGTAGTTGTCGACAACAAAAGATCACATCTATTCTTTTTGCTGATTTGTGAAATTTATTGATGAGATGTTCTCAAGTAAATTTATTGATTCTCACCGGGAAAAAAAAACAAGAAATAAAAAAAATCCTAATTGTTCAAAATATATTACCAAGAGAGAAACATAACCACCACGACTGTCAAAATATGCATCTAATATAAGATTTTTCAAAATAGCTAACCATATAAAAACACAAGACAAAGCAATGTATAGAAACTCTTTTCTTCTCTTTTCTTTTCTTTCACTTCTTTAGAAAACCACCAAAAACTAGGAATCATTTGGTGAACTTTGCGATCAGTTTGTCAACGTGGATGATGATAGCGTCAATGCTTGGTCGAACCGCAGGCTGCGGTTGAAGCATCCAAGTCACAAACTGGTGAAGAGCTTCAGGATAAGAAGCCTTTGGTCCTGCGTTTGGCCATTTTACCTGAGCGTTCACGATTGCCAGCTGAAGACTTCCGCCAGATTCTCCAAGTGCATATTCAAATGGAGACACACCATACCTGCCCAAAGAAAACACACAAAACTCTCTTCAAAAGCTAAGTAAATAACTTGTTTAATCTTATAATAAGAATGATAAATGTATTACATTATTGCGTATAACGTGCAGCCTAGTGACCAGATATCAGTTCTCTCATCGATATCTGCATGGCTTGGACAATCCCATAGCTCAGGAGCTCGGAAAGGTGCTGAACAATGTTCAGATGTCCATTCCTATAAAAGTCAAAGAACATAACAAGTTCAAGATCAATAAGAAATGGAATATACATAAGAACTAAGGAGTAGTAGTAGCAAGGGATGGATGGATATAGGAGACCTGTAACTGTAAGGCCTCTTGACGGGAGCGGATTTGCTTGCGTGAAGGACGAGCACTGCCAAAATCCATCAAAATCGCAAGAGGAGGCTGTCCTTTTCTACGTGTTAAAAGCACGTTTCCAGGTTTGACATCATTGTGAGCATACGGTGGGTCCAGAGAGTGCATGTGCTTGAGTCCATCACAAAGCTGCATTGGAATAACTTTTCAGCAATCAAAACACTTGACATTCAGGACTAAACATAGTATCATACCATAAATAACATGGTTCTAGTCATACCATTAATCACATGGTTGTTAGTAAATAACCAAATACTAAATCGCCATATTGTAATAATAGTTAGTTGCAAAAGATGAAAAAAATTGCATTAAACCAAAGAGAGTTTGATATACCTGACGAAATATATGCAAAACCTCAGTTGTTGAGAATGTTTCCTTCTTAGCCTTCATGGAAGTGGAATTATCCAGCAAGGTCCCATCCAGGTGAACAGGAAACAGCAAGAAGGCCTCGTGTTTCAAACCTCCCTCTTGGCCGTCCTAACCATATCAAAAGCAACACAGTTTCTAAACCAGACTCTACATTAGCAAAAAAAAAAAAAAAAAATCAGCCATTGAAAGTTCTACCTTAACGGAAATAATGGCATGATCAAGGAGAGGAAGCAAATTAGGGTGGTTGAACAGTAACGAAACACGAATCTCCTCCCGCACCAGTTCCAGTTGCTCCTTGTTCTGAATCAGAATTTTCTTCATAGCATATGTTCCATCAGCTACAATGAAAGAAGTTAACAGAACCAAGGCAAGCTCAATTAGTCAAGTTTCTAGTGGCAATGTAACAATGAGAAACAGAGATCAAGAATACTATAATGTCAGATACATAGTTGATCATCAAACAGCTGTAAAGGATCAAAACTAATTGATTCAAAAGTCAAACTAATGCAAAAACGGATTCACTGCAATCACACTATGTCTTTGCCTAGCTCGATTAATTCTTCAGACAGAACTCACAAAACAAGATCAAGAACACCAGAATTTCAGACATAACTACGCAAGATCGAAACTGTCTTGTCTTAAAACGAACATACGGTTCCTACATTGATTTAGTTTGATTCCTAGATCAGATTCGATGGAGATAAACGCAGATCAAGGGGCTAAGCAAATCAGCAATTATTAATTCTAACCGGAGAGATGAGCAGGATCCTTGACTTTATTCGCCAGCCCACCACCGGAGGAAGCATCGGCGACAATCTCCTTCACCAAGAAGACGAACGCGAAGCCTCCTTCCCCGAGCTGCCTCACGATCCTGAAACGATTCTCGTTGATCCACACGTCGCCTCCTCCGTTCACTGCGTCGTAGAGCGAGTTCAATCCCGACAACGAACACCCCATTATACTCACGACCAATCCAATCACACTAACGTTGAAGGAGAAACCTTTTCGATCTGATGAAAAATACTTCAGATCTCGAGTTTTGCCACGTGTCTCTTTTTCTTTTTCTTCTCTGCGTGTTTTAATTATACGGAAGTGAAAGAGATCGGAGTTGAAGCATTCATGTCAGTTATACGAATACGAGACTGACACATCATTCCGTGTTTTCATTTATTCATTAGTTATATAATTAATTTGTAATTAGAAGGACAATGTTTTTAACTGTTTTGCTGTTAATGTAAGAACTAGATTTTGATCCGCGCTTTCAAAGCGCGGATTTATTTTTGTTTTTTTTTTCAATTGACAAATATTTAGTAAATGTCACATTTTCATATATTTGTGTTTTATTTTATAAAAGACTTAAAAATTTTATCTTTATTTATCGTATTTCATTTTAAATGACTATTTATGTTAAAAAAATTAAACTTTATTTTTTTAATGAATTAAGTTGGTATAACTCTGATAAATTAATTTTATTATGGGGTTAATATTTTAATTAAAAAATTATATACTTTTAATAAAGATTTATACTTTTCAATAAAAAAATTCAATTATTTTTATGAATGCTTAAATTATATTAATAGGCCCAAATGGCCCAAAAGAGATTTGATTTGGGCTGGATCCAAAAATAATGACCCAATATAGATTTGTTATTAATATTACTTAATTGACCTTAATGAAACATGCAATGTTAGTGAAGGAAACATGCCCCTAAGGTAATTATGACAATAGGATCCTGTTTTAATAGTATAGATTATTTTATCATAGTATAACCGACAGGAATGGTCTGACCGAGCAGAATTTAGAACCCAATAAACATTAATTTCGTTAGTCAACGAGCTACAAATGTAACGATCGTACGGTTCTCGTTTGCTTCCATGAATCAAATCTCGTTTGCTTTCATTAATTCATTAATCATAAAATTAATTTTTAATTAGAAGGACAATGTTTTTAACTGTTTTGCTGTTAATGTAAGAATTATTTTTATCAGTATAACCGACAAGAATGGTCTGACCGAGCAGAATTTAGAACCAATAAACATTAATTTCGTTAGTCAACGAGCTACAAATGTAACGATCGTACGGTTCTCGTTTGCTCCCATGAATCAAATCTTCTATAACAACAATAAACTAACGGCCAGGATTCATACAACCCTGGCACGACACTATCATAGAATCCAGCAGCGGTGCGTGGAGAACACCATCAGTGGCCGTCGTCGGCGATGGAGATAGGTTCCGCAGGTTGCTGCTGCGTAATGCAATGTATGTTTCCTCCAGCTAGAACAATCTCTCTCGCGTTCTCTATCCCCACAACCTTCAAAAATCAAAACGATTAAACTATTGACACTTTCATTATATGAATCAATGAGTTTGTTATAACTAACCGAGTGATGAGGATACGTCTCCGAGAGGACACGAATCGCCTCTTCATCGCGTTTTGCGTCACCGAACCGCGGCACGATGACTCCTCCGTAAGCTATGTAGAAGTTCACATATGAAGCTGCGAGTCTCGTCCCTGCTATCCTCGGTTTAGCTTCGCCTTCCTGAACGATCCCAGAAGCTTCTTCTTCGGTCATATAAAGCGGTCCAGGGACGTGGAGCTTGATGACTTCAATCTTCCTGCCGCGAGCATCAATTGAATTTGAGAAAACCGAAAGAGCTTCTACTGATCTTTCGTACTGAGGATCAGTTTCATCGTCTGTCCAAGAGAGTAACACGACTCCTGGTTTAGCAAAGCAGCACATGTTATCAATGTGGCCGTTTGTGTCATCATCACCTGCCAAAAAGATCGAATTTAGTACTTCATAAGTTTCAATTTAATTTTGGCTATAGAGTAAAACTTCTATATCAAAATAAGTATTTTTTCAGAATTTTAATGCAAAATTTATTAATAATATTTTTTAAAAGTTTTTAATCTATATGCATAAACCGTGAAACTGAAGAAGTATAAGATGGCCAGTTTCTATTAGAGTTAAGTTTCTATTAGAGTTAGTGGAGTGAAGAGGAGTTTTACCGTAAAGACCACGAGGAAGCCAGATGAATGTTTGTACTCCGAGATAACACTTGAGTTCTTCCTCTATCTGCTCTTTGCTCATGTGAGGGTTACGGTTTTTGTTCAAGAGACACTCTTCCGTTGCAAGGCAGGTTCCTGAAAGAGCAGAACATAAACTCAGATGGTCTGTCAAGTTTTTGAGGTCTAAGGTTGCTATGAAAATGTATACAAACCTTCTCCGTCGACATGGATGCTGCCTCCTTCAAGAATCATCGAGTGTTGAAACCTTGGAATGCGCTCAACAGCGAGAATCTGATGAGCAAAATCAGTATTTGAAACATGGTATTGAGTAAATATATAGCTAGCAGTTGTTAACCTTTTTGGAAACAAGAAGGTCATGAGTCCAATCATTGTAACATCCATCCTCAGCTCCTGCCATTGGCAAAGTCCAAAAGTCATGTCAAGTAGTTGCTGAAAATGAATGCTAGAGAAGAGAGAAAATGTTTCCACAAAGCCTTGCCTCCCCAGGCATTGAAGTTCCAGTCGATTCCAGCGATGTTTCGGTTAATAGAAGTGAGCTTCAAAGGTCTTTTCCGCACAACAAACTGTACAAATAGAGAAGAGAGAGAAAAGCAACCACAGTTCAGAACAGATGGTGGTAAGATGGGATAAAAGGGAGAAGATAAAGAACTAACAGTTGGTCCAGAGTCGCGGAACCAAGAATCATTCATGCTCATCTCAACAACTCTGATCTCTTCTGGAAGCTGTTTCCTTGCATTTTCCCACTAAAACATTCACCGAAGCAAAAACTAATTAGTACCAGCGGAAAAAATTTATATACCAGTTATGATTATAAACATACCTGAGAGGGGCTTGCACAGACTGTCACAGGTTCGAACATTGAGATAGCCTTTGCAACATCTACAAACACTCGTTGTGCTGGTAGAGCGTTGTGCCTCCAGTTATCTTGCCGTTCCTGCAGCCATTTAAGCATGTTTCAGGTTAGAACTAACACTGTTTGATTCATGTAACCAGAAAATCACATGGTAATATTTTTTTTGGCAGAATTACATAGATATCTATGTCACAAGATCTCATCAGATCATAATTTAGAAGCTAAACCTTCAGGAAAAAAATCAGTTCATTGGAAACTCCGAAACGAACGAACAATGGTTTTTTAAAAAAAAAACAGAGAACTCATCAAACAAACGTAAGACAGAAAATCAAAACTACATAAATTACGAGGAGATGAAAAAGTATAAATTGAAACGAAGGTTGTGTGTGTAAGCTTGAACAGCGAAATTCAGTGCAAGGGAACCGCCGTCTATGAACGAATATTCTCTACACGAAAAGAGAAAAGAGAGATAGAGAGAGAGATTTACAGGCCAGCCGATCCAAGTTTGAGCATGAGGCTCCCACTCCGCCGGCATGTAGAAGCCGTGTTCCGCCGGCGGCGATTCTCGTGACTCCTCCATTCCCCCAGGTAATCTCTGTGTGAGTGATGGAGAGAACGCGGAAAGTCAAATATTTTAACTGCTAGTACTTATTTAGTTATTTTCAAGGTTCTTATTACAAGACCAGACCCACGTAGTTATGTTTTTCTTACGACTGGACCCCATTACTTTACTGTACGACTATAACATTCCCAGTTCCGGACCCCACCTCTAGTGTCGTGATGGAATCAGAATCTAGAACTTTACTTGGTGGTGGGCCTGGTGGTTGCTACCAACCAGAAACAGAATCTCGACCCAAGTTGCGAATCACGACAAAAGTTGTTGGGCTATTTTTATTTTTTACATTTTTCCTTGTCTTAAACATTTTAAGCTGTTCTGTAATTACCGTATTTTTCATGTCTTAAATTTTTTAATTGTAATTTATGTTCTGTTAATTACAGTCGACACAAATTAGAAACAACAATGGCGTCAACAAAATTGAATAAATGTGAAAAAATGTGAAAAGCAATTTTCAAGGCCTTCAAATCTAATCATATTCATTAACCAACAAAACCACTAGGAGAAGACACAAACACATGTTAAGTGTGTTCTTTGATTCTAGTTTCTAATCAGATTACATCAGAGGCAAGCTCTTTAACATCGTCAGCGACTTGTTCGTAGTCCGTCTTCAGCTTTTCAAGATCTTCTGCACTTAGCTCTCCTTTTGCCGGTTTGAGCACGACAAGGACACAACAAGTTGGTCGTTTTGTTGAACCGGCTTGCGCAAGATCCTGCATCACACAAAACATGCAGTTAACGACTGTCTTAGAACTCTAGACAGATCTCCTAAAGAAGAGAGATTAGAATTTAATGAAGACCATTGGCTTACCTCTTTGGAAGGAACGTAGAGGTAAGGAACACCAGCTTCCTCACACAGGATTGGAAGATGTGTAATCACATCAATGGGAGATATGTTTCCAGCAATAACACATATTCTACATAACAAAGAACCCTCAATTAGAATAAAAACTAGAGTAGCATTAAAGAAACAAGTAATCATTTTATGCAAAAAATTAGATAAGATAAATGTGGGTTTAAACCAGGCCCGCAAATCAAAGAACCAGTTAGGTTCTCAAAGAGGGCACAGACATTTCAAACCCATGATTCAGTTTCCGTGTACAGTACCATGCTACATTCATTATATTTAATCCAGAGCATCGGCTTAATTGTACACGGATCACACATAAACATAAATACATAATCACAAGTAAAAACATAGAATGTGGATCTCAACCAGGCCCTCTAATCAAAGAAAAATCTCAGAGAGGGCAGACATATCAATCCGCAAACAAGCTCAGTTTACGTGCACAGTACCATGCTACCTTCATCTAGTTCATCCAGAGCATCGGCTTAATTGTACACAAATTTAAATTAAGAAAAAAAAAACTAAAATGTGAAACTTAACTCTACGCAAACAAACAATTATATTAATGAACTCAACCACTGATGTTCAACTAATGATCTCATGTACTAAACAAAAGACAAGAATGTGGATCTAAACCAGGCCGTCTAATCAAATATTAAATCAGAGATGGCAGACATGTCGATCCAATTTAATTTACGTGCACAGTACCATGCTACCTTCATTCAATTAAATATCCAGAGCATCGGCTTAATTGTACACGTATAGGTGCAATTACAAATGTATTATCAAGACATATGCATACTAGAGATGGTCACAAAGATATTAAATGTGGATCTAAACCAGGCCGTCTAATCATATATTAAATTCAAAGATGGCAGACATGTCGATCCATAACTCAATTTTCGTGTACAGTACCATGCTACATTCATTTTATTTAATCCAGAGCATCGGCTTAATTGTACACGGACCATTCCAAGACACACGAAACACTGCATTAAAATGTAACACTAACCCTTTTTGGCCACGTTTTATGCTCTTAACCACTTCCTTCACGCCTCTTTTCAAACATTTCTTTCCAGCAGCTGAGAAAAATTAAAGAGAGATATTAAAACACACAGTTGGATAGTGATAAAACATACTTGATTGGTACCTTTTTGAATGAGTTTGAATGTCTTCTTCTGAAGCTTTTTGCCGGCAAGAGGTTTAGCGATCGGAGCAAGAGAGATGACCTTCTTCTTCTCCTTTTGAATCGACTGCTCTGCTTCTGTATCGCTTCCCATATTTTAGGTAGCGGCTGAGTGAAAAAGATGGTTGAAAACAAGTAGGGTTTATGACGATAGGCTCCAAAGGTTTTTTTTTTATAGAAGTGAAGAAACAAAATATAGGAAGCCCTAAGTTCATATGGGCTTATAGAGTAGGTGCGGCGATTAGATTCTATGGGCCACGATATTTAAGGCTTATAGAGTAGGTCCGGCTGACTTAGTGTTTAGTTGATGATAATATACAAGCAGAAAACAAATTCACATTAGTAAACAACTAAACATTGACGTTAGGAGCTCCTGTTATGATGAGGATGGATCAAGGTGCATTTGTGATTGTTAGTGGTGTAAGAAAAATAAGATTATTGACAATAGATCTTTTTCATTACTGGGATACAAACTTGAATTAAGGCTATGTGCAATGTTCCGAGAGACGAAAACATTATCATATTTACATTAAGTGGCACGGAGGAAATAACTTGAAAATTGTTTTCTCAAATTTTATTCTTCTACAGAAGGAGAATTCGTCATTTTAAATAAGCGGAATTCCGATCCACTGATAACCTACACACATGTTTATCTTGGTATTTGTAAAACAACTTTTTTATGTTTTGCTTGTCAACTACTTTTGTCGTAAAAATGGAACCAAATCACTACCGAACTAGTATAAACAGATATTGTATCAATGTTGAGTCTTTTGGAGATATTGTTCTCATACTCATGCAAACAATGCATATTTTGGAGGCTCTACTTACCTTCTCTAGTTGATGTTTCTGTTAAAAAAATGGAAAATATGTATCAGTTTGTGGAGATATTCACGGCCAAGTGATTAAGCTGAAATATGTTATGTTCTATTTTTTCAAATTTTTATATAAATTAATCAATGTCATATAATTGCAGTTCTATGATCTTCTACATATTTTTGAGCTTAATGGTCTTCCTTCTGAAGAGAATCAGCATGTATTCAACGGAGATTTTGTAGATGGAAGTTCGTTATCTGTAAAAATAGCATTGTTTATATTTATATGCTTATATCCATTATGGAAGTATTTTTAGCTATGATGTGTCAAACTTTATGATCTCAAAACAATCCAGAATCTCAACCTTCTAAAGAGGGTGTACTTTGTTAAATGTTTGTTTGTAAATTGTGTTTTTGAAAACTGTATATATTTTATCTTATTTTGTAGGACTTGAGTGTAATTATTGTGCATTGATCTACAAACTTCTTTTTGAATAAGCAGTAGCATAAGAAAAAAATGATGTCTTATTTGGTGAAAATATAACCAAAAGCATTTTGAATGACAATGATCTAGGTAAGTAGGCAATCTCTTATGTTGATCTCTTTTTGATTTGCTATTAACTTGGAATGTTATTGGTAAGATCTCACAAGATTAAAGATGAAGGATATGAGATTTAACATGATGGTAAACTATTCTACCAGTCTTCTAAGATCCTAACTCTTGTGATAATTTATAGCTCAATTTTAATCTTTCCAAACTATTTTATCTCTTCTAGTCCTTTAATATTTCAAAATATTTACTTTCATTTGAGATGATGATATACTCTTCTTGAGATTATAACTCATTCCCACGCGCACTCAAAAATTTGAGAAAAAAAATTATCAATAAATATTGATTAGCCACTATTTCAATATCTTTTATTTTATTTATTTTTCTTCGCAATTTCATCAAATTAACTTTTTTTTGAAGTGAAATGGAAACAAAAGATACTTTACCAATATGAAACAAACAATAAAGTCAGATATATAAAAATCAATGGTCAAAAGTAATAATAATAGCTAGATCTTCATTGTCTCATTAACCAAGACAAAAAACAAATGGACAACAAAAGATAATAACGTACAAATATATAAAACACAACATGAGACATGCATCTAGTGATAAACTCTAGGATAAAAGAGGAGTGTGATATTAGATCAAACAGTGGCCTTAAATATGTAAAATTGGATCAGTAAAAAGTCCATTTCAATGGTCTTAGTTGATATAATCATACGCGCCGTCATTCAATTTGGGGAAGTAGTGGCGTTCACGCGCTTACATTTGGTTTACCCTAATCGACTGAAAAAGAGAGAGAGAAACCGCCGATAACTTTGTACATCCCGTCTCCGATCTCGCCGTTGTTTCCCGGATCTCCGTCGTTAGTCCGCCTCCGATTCGACCTGTGCTAAACTAAGTTAGTTTCTATCTCTTTGTTCTTCATTTTATTCGTTGTACAAGTAAACATTCGTTAATCTGATTCTCTTTTTGAATTGTGATTCCGTAGAGTTAAAAACGATGGATCCGATGGATATAGTTGGAAAATCTAAGGAAGATGCTTCGCTTCCAAAAGGTTCTTCTTCCTCTTCGATCTATCTATCCATTGATTTTGTAAACGTTTGATATTTTTACTCTCTACTCATTTGCGATTAATGATCTCGAATAAAATGTTGTAAAATTAGCTCTATTAAAATCTCCAGGTTTTTCAAATCCATCGAAAACGTTTTGTTTATGATTATGATGGAATCTGCTAACAATACGTTTTGTTCTTGTAATCATTTCAGCTACGATGACTAAGATTATAAAGGACATGTTACCAGCAGATGTCTCATCGAGTGTTGTGTTGGTAAAGTTTTGTTTCACTCTTTTGATCATCGTTTCAAACTTGCTCTCTCTATCTTCTAACTTTGGTTTTTTTTTTATATTGCAGAGATCATAAACCTTATATCCTCAGAGTCTAATGAAGTCTGTAACAAAGAGGATAAACGAACAATCGCACCCGAGCATGTACGGCGAAGAAGTCTACGCTGCTTATGAGCAACATAGATACGAAACCATTGTAAGATCCATAACGCCTGTTTTACTTAATATCAGGTCTGAGAATGTATCTAAAAGCTCTGAATTGGTTTTTTTTTTTGCAAAATTGTGCCAGCAAGATTCACAGAGGAGTGTGAAGATGAACACCGGAGCAGAGATGACGGAAGAGGAAGCAGCAGCGGAGCAACAGAGAATGTTTACAGAAGA
The DNA here is from genome assembly GCF_000695525.1 of Brassica oleracea var. oleracea. Classification (NCBI taxonomy): domain Eukaryota; kingdom Viridiplantae; phylum Streptophyta; class Magnoliopsida; order Brassicales; family Brassicaceae; genus Brassica; species Brassica oleracea. The sequence continues at coordinate 1,807,195 of NC_027750.1, forward strand.
TCGAGCTAGAATGAATGGAGGTGTTTCCGCTCCTCAACAATTAGGTACACAACAGTCAAGTCTACAAAGCTAATCAAGAAGAAGGGAGAATCCTTTTATTTTTAACATTATCCTTTTTTTTTCTCTGTAAAGTGCAATAGTTTGTTGTCTTGGTGTTGATATGCTCTTTTTACTTTTTAACTTAGATTTGTCTTTTTCTTCTTAAATCACTTGTGTGATTCAGATGTAATTAGTAAGCATTTTGTCTTATGTCGTTGCATCTGTCGGTGCTCAGATACAGATCCGTATTCATTATGTTTATAAGCTGATTGTTCTAAAATGCTAGATTCCTTTTCAAATTGAATCCACAGAGTATATATGTGAGGAGTGGTCTGTTAAGAGGGTCGACTAGAAATTTGCCCTTTTCTAAAAAAAGATGGAGATGCGGGGTATCGATCCCCGTACCTCTCGCATGCTAAGCGAGCGCTCTACCATCTGAGCTACATCCCCATTGCATGTCAAGATATTAAAATAGTTTAGTTGGACATAATTTGGTAGAATTTCATGTGATTTTAGCAGTGACAGATCGTATTAGACCTAAAAATTCATGACTGAATCATATAAATTTCTCTTTAATCAAACGCAAACCAACGGTATATATCTCCTCTCTACCAAGAACATGCATAAACCTCCTCCAAGCTTTAGTTAAATGAGATAATGCAAACAAAAATGCACGTACATATCTTCCTTTGTGGAAAGCTGTCCTCGTAAAGCTTATACATGCACATAGCTCACACAATGAGACGCAATACAAGATAAAAACAGACAACCTTGAAAAAGTTTTGACTCAATCTAATCAATAGAATTTCGATCTTATATGGCAAACATGACAAATAATATACAGAGTATATCCGTACAAGTACACAAAAAACTACTCAACAATCATATGATGATCGACATATAGGAGTCCAAACAAAGACTTCTGCAATAAAATAACAAAATTTAACATCAATCAACCGCTCAAAGTGTCGGCACCACTCAGAAAATGACAAAAATATCAATCTAAATGTCGGCACCATTTAGAAGAAGACATGTATCAAAGCACTAAGGAAGCATCTTCTGCTATAAATACTTCTACTATCAGTGAAGTGAGGCAGAAATGATTTTTATCTTCTGATATTTTCTCTAAAGTTCTCTAATCTTTCAAATTTTAAATTTTTGATTTTTAAAAAATATTTACTTTTATAATCTTATATCAAACTTTGTATTTTAATCTAAAATCAAATTTTAAATTTCTGATTTTTTTTTTTAAATATTTACTTTTATAATATTATATCAAACTTTGTATTTTAATCTAAAATCAATGAATTAAGTTTTAATCATATATTGTTTACTATTTTTTTTTATAAGTTTACAATATAACAAAATTACAAACGTTTAAATTACCAATATGAAAATACAAACATGGCAACAGAAGAATCCCTTCTCTATGATTACAAGGCAACCGAACGCTTTGCTTCCCATATCCATCACATCTTTGCAAACCACACAAACCAACCTTCATTGTTGAACATCAAACTGAACAACTGCGAGATCCTTGAAGAAAGATTTGGAAGTTGTTGGATGTAAATACAGCTCCAGCAAACTGTTGTCATGATCACCGACAGTACACAGATCTCTGTATTCCACATAAAATATCAAACATCTTCTCAAACCAAGCAGTTAAAGCCAGCTGAGGAGATGGACCACTCTCCTCTAGGGAGGTGTTTAATTAAAACCATACCTCTCTAATATAGATTGTTGTATTTATTTAGTTCAGTAATTAAGTTTAGGCAAAGAAGATAGATTCCTTTTTGTCAAACTTACAGACTTGGCTTCTGACTTTAAAACCTGTTATTTTATCCCTGTAGAGAAGCAAGGGATTTTATTATCCATAACTAGATAATTTTTAAAGTATTCGAACATTTTTTTTTAATTATTCTTTTTTTTCTTATATTGTTTACTTGACTTTAAAAGTATAATGAAAATAAGAACCATCTTGTTAAAATTAAATGTTATAATGCAATAATTTTTTTAAATGTCAAGTATTTATTTATTTTGCAAAGTGTTTTTATTTTTGAAAGCATACACTTAAAATTCTTTAAAAATGCAATTAATTTGGATCCGATTGAGTTAATCCGTCTATTATTAAAAGATAATTAAACACAATTTGGTAAAACTCCACACGCCGCGACGAGAGAGAGAGAGAGATCTCTCCTTAATCGCTCGTCGCCTCTTCATCATCATCATCGATCATCATCTCCTCTGTATTCTCTTCCCATCCTCACCGTTCATTCGATGTTGAATTCTGATCATCAGATCTAAGATTTAGGATGTTTATGGATCGAGAGAGAAGGCTCTCTGCTCGCAATGGGACGATGAGGACTCCTCCTGAATACACCAACGGCAAATTCCGCGACGATAATAACGGCTACGGCGGAGGATTCTTAGATCGATCAGCGAAGAGTCCTTCTAGATCGAACATCCTCCGGATCCCGTCGCCGACCTCCTCTCCTCCTCCTCCGCCGCCTTCCCGTTCATCCCCGGAGCGTGGCTATATCGAGCACCGCGTGTCGAAGTTCGATACTCTCGCCGGCATTGCCATCAAGTACGGCGTCGAGGTAACACAGTTCTAACGATCTTTACAAATGTTTTGACTTTTGCCATGGTTGTTGCTTTAGATTGACATTCAAATGTATTTTAATTATAGATAAAAAAAAAAAGGGGGGGGGGTAGAATTTGAATTAATGACTAGTGGTAAAAAGTTTTTTTAATTTTATTTGCTTTTGAATCGAGGAATGATGAAGAACACATGAGGAAAAGGTGTATACTTTTGATTTGATGTCTGATTTTTTTTTTTAATTCTGCATCAGGTTGCAGATGTGAAGAAGATGAATGGGCTTGTTACTGATCTTCAAATGTTTGCTCTCAAGTCTCTTCAGATTCCTTTACCTGGAAGACATCCTCCTTCTCCTTGTTTGTCTAATGGCTCCTTAAACCATGGGTAACTATATTCTTAACTTTGAGTTCCAGTCATGGATTGTTAAGCAGTTTACACTGGCCTAAGCTTTGTTTCTTATCTCACATTGGTTGCTGGCTACCTTTGAGTTCGAGTCATGGATTCTTATTGCAGAGCAGTTTACTTACACTGACTAAGCTCTGTTTCTCATCTCACATTGGTTGTGTTGGACTGAAGCTGCATATTCATTATCAATTGATCCTATTTTCTTTGCTCTAATACACATGGGATCTTATCTGCAGAGAGGGATGTTCATGCCACGAACTGGAACCACCAAACCATAGCAACGGCGACGTGTTTGACTCATTCCAATCTCTGAGATTGAAATCTTCTGAAAAGAAAGTTTCTCCAGCCATGAACTCACTCCAAGGTTACTACGGGCTGAAACCAGCAAACAGAACAGTCTCTGTAGGAGGGTCCTTGGAGATGGGAAACTACAAGTCAGAAAACAACGGTGATAGTCAATACCTCAGACCTTTCCCATCCACAAACACTCCCTTAAACCACCACAGGAAATCAAGAAGCTTAGTCAATGCACTTCTAGAAGAAATCAACCAGTCACCTGATAACACTACCCATCAAGATTCAAGTTCTGATAAGCTTATAAGAGGACGTCGAAAATCTGTAGCCGACTTTTCATCCCGGACTCCAGAACTTCTGTTGAAAGAAGAGAACGGCAGCAGCAATGGAGGGTTCCTATCAATAGCCGGGAAAGGCCTAGCCTTGAGATCAAAAGCCTCAAGCAGAACTAGTCTATCATCAGCAGAATCTGAGACTACTAGTAATTTCAATCCTGTACCAATCAACTTGATGGATGCTCCAGTTTCAGACACCTTCAGCAGTGTAAGAAAGTCATCAAGTGCTTCCAGTCTACAAGATCCAGACGGTAGTAACGGTTCATCATCACTGTGTCTATGGCCGACTTCTAAATGGAGCTTGAAGCCTGATTTGCTCACACCTGCGGCTATTACAAGCTCAATCTTTGATGGATTACCAAAGCCTTTAACAGGGAGGAGAAACAAGGCTGCTATGGACTGAGAAAAAAACAAGGTCAGTTTCTCTGTTATTTAACTGTCCCATTCATTTTTTGTGAAAACTATACAAATCAAAAGCAGAAGAAGCTGTTTTAGGCTTAATGCGAGTAAATAGAAGTAAAGAGATTAGAGAAAATCTGAAAGAAGGGAGAAAGCTTGTGGTAGTGAATGTAATGATTGTTCTTTTTTTGTAAGTTATACAAATATTTTGTACCGTTGGGTTTCATCTTAGCGTAGTCATTTTTTTTTTCTTCTTCTAAAGATGATGAACGTTGCCCACACAATACTGAATTGTATTTTCATGCATCTATTCAATACAGTATTTGTTAAATAAGAAAAAGGCTCTCTGGTATGTTTGATGTTGCATCCTTTTTATTCAACCGCAGAACCACATTGAAATTGTTCGTTTATACAGAAATCACCATCTAAATACTGTAAATAGATTTTAGATATGGAAGAAGGAAAATGGGCTTAGAAATATGATCAAGTTAAGAGATTTGAGGCAAAAAAACAAAACAAAAAGACAGCAAAGATTAGCTGATATCTGAAACTTGGGTTGGGTCCCATGATGCATTACAGTGTTATACAATTGGTGTGATGTCATTGTCACGAGGTTCACATCTAGTGATCAACGAAGAACGGAAAAACGTGGGCAGCAAATAACAAATATAAAACCATACAAACGTTATTTGCGCACTAAATGATTCTTGTAATTTAATGGGTGCGATCATCATTGTTTCTGTAGATACATATATAATTTGGAGAAAACCATTTTTAGAAGCTAAAAGGTTAATGATTTCACCAATATTAGTGAAGCTGTATAAATATCACACAACAAAGAAATTGTGTATTTATATTACTACTAACTGTCTATATATATAGTTTATAAAAAGAACAAAAATAATAGAAGTGCTTATAATATTTGTGAAGTATAACGAATTCACAAAAGTAACAAACACGGGTTCAAACTCTTTAGCGTGTCCCATGAATAAACCTATTATCGACAATCGTTGGAAGTCCAAATTTCTAAATTTCTCGACGACTAGCTAGCTACAAAAAGAAATCTTGTACGTATATAACAAAAGAAAACAAAAAATATACACAGGAAAATACACTATTGCTCATGCTCCTTGATTTATATCACGTAACATCGCTGAATATCCCACTCGGACCTGTCCAAACGCTATAAAACCAAGAAAATTCATATAATAGGCTGCTAAATATTGACTTCTAAATAAAAACCACAGACAATATATTATTCATTTGATGTATCCATTCACAACCGAAAACGGAGACAATGGTCCAGCGCTTAAAAAAAAGTGATGACACAATTATAATATATAGAAAACAACGAATAAAAAAAGAGATCGATCGTCACTACAACGAAACGGGATTTTGCCGTCCAAGAAACACGTCCGAAACGACTTTTCTTTTATATACGACTAAGAATTCAAACGTGCAGAACCGTCGCTAGCGCTGCGTTTAACCAACGCGGCCACGTTTCTGAGACGAGGTAGAGAATAACACCAAGCGGATGTGCAGAGAATCGCAAAGAGTCGACCCCAAACTAACATGATCACCAGCGTCAATATAATGACCGAAATTCCAATAACCGGGTCAAACTTTCTGACCCGTGAACCGGTTTTTTCCCGAGACGGTTTCATGTTGGATATTCGTTCAGGACGCGTGTCTTCTCTAGAGGAAGCCAACGGTTCAATGGGTTTTGATCGGTCGGTGGTTACGTCTCGTAACTCCTTCGGTTTTGTCTGAATGAATAAACAACAAACAACAAATAACAAGAAATAAATTTTCAAAAATTCAATAAACGATTTATTGTCACATCGGAAGATCCACAAATTTGTTTAACCTTTTTAGAAATCAAAGAAAAAGAGAAAATCATGTTGGTCAAAAAATAAACTAAATTGTCTGAAAATAACTTTCCGACACAATAAAGTAAATTAAAAGTCTTTTGAGATTGTACGGAGAGAGATACCTCTTTGGTTTCCTGATTCACGGCTTTATCATCAGCCAGAACATGCGTACGATCAGTAGTGATACGACTTATCAGTGAAACGGGCTTCTTCTTATCAGTTTCATCTTCTACACTTGGAGTAGTTATCTCCGTTTTCTCGATCGGCGCCGGTTTGATCTCTCTGTTCTTAGAGCGAAACTTAGAACATAGAAGCCACCGACTTCGCTTCTTTTTCTTCTTCATCTCGCAACCCACTTCCGCCGCAACCTTAGCCTTGTCGGAGTATATTTTCCGGGAGAGTCCAAAACATCCTAGAAAATACGAAGATGACACGGTTCTTTCTCTGGCTCTCTTCTCGGTTTTCGCCATTGAAGTCGAACTGAAGGAAAGGGTCGTTGTGCATTCGTGTTAAGACTTTGAAATATCGCTCCGAGCGGTTGGAATTTATCCCCTTTTTAATTTCATTTAAAATAATAATTCCTACTGATTTCGAAGATACGACGGAGATATCACGGTGGCATAAATTATTACAAATTTTGAACGAATACTTGTAATAAATTACTGTACAGTGAGTTGTATAGTATCGCAAAGACAAAAAGATGACAAATATGGCAAAAATATACATAGGAAATGAAGTAAGGAAATAAAAAGACAACAGACACATGAAAGTTAACAACTAATTATATACAACTATACAAGCAAAAATAAAAAAAAATTCCTCTAAAAAGACATCTTAAGAACACATTATATATTATCTTTCAACAAAAAAATACTAAGTGAGAAATAAAGGAATGTCCACTTTCATTTGCCTTTTGGAATTGGTATTCCAAATTTAAGATTATACATAAATGTAATCTGCATAAGTTAGAATATTCAAAAATAGTGACAGTGTCTTGTCTTTTATTTATTACGTCACTAGTTCAGACGATATATGAGCAAAACCGTCTACAATAAAGAACCATACTTAGTAAAATAATTATAAAGACAATAATAGTAAGAAAAACATACAGTGTGTTGTGAATGAAGAGGGAAACTTGTGTGTATTATTAGGTCGACCAACTGGTCTTTATATACATATGGTAATGACGGTCTAAGTACTGGATCGACATGAGATCGTACTTATCCTTAACTAGATAATGACTAGCAATACGTAAGATAAACACCAACTATAATGTAGATAAACACAAGAGTAGATAGGCGCCAGTATGATCCTGCGGATGG
>NC_027750.1:1815499-1815924 GCF_000695525.1 Brassica oleracea var. oleracea
CCCTTATTGAACTTCTTTATGAATCTGCATGGGCAGATCTGGTCGTTTTTGTATCCTTCTCTCAGGAGATATTCGGACAGTCTATTGTACCAAATTCGACCTGATTGCTTTAATCCATAAAGAGACTTGTTCAATCTGATACAATGTTGTTCTCGAGAACTCTCTTTGTTTTTCAATTCAATACCATCTGGAATTTTCATGTATATCTCATTATCCAGTGGACCATATAAGTAGGCAGTTACAACATCCATTAACCGCATATCAAGACCTTCTCTTACAGCCAGACTTATTAGAAATCTTAAGGTCGTAGCATCCACCACAGGGGAATAACATATATTCCTGGTCTTTGTGAAAATCCTTGTGCAACAAGTCATGCTTTATATCTCACAACTTTTCCTTTCTCATTTCTTTTTCTCACAAAAACC
>NC_027750.1:1816057-1816851 GCF_000695525.1 Brassica oleracea var. oleracea
CCGTTAGTAGTTGGGATGGCGAGTATTTGTGCTCACTAGATGGCCTGATGCGAATTAGCTCAGCTGCATGTAGTACTGCATGTCCCCAAGCTGATACTGGGAGTTTGGTATTCATTAAGAGTGGCCGGGCAATCAGCTGGATCCGTTTTATAAAGGATTCAGCCAGGCCATTCTGAGTATGGACATGTGCTACAGAATGCTCCACACTTACCCCCATGGACATACAATAGTCATTAAAAGCTTGGGAAGTGAATTCACTTGCATTGTCTATACGTATAGTCTTTAATGGAAAATCTGGAAAATGTTCTCTCAGTCTTATTATCTGAGCTAGCAATCTTGCAAGTGCTAGATTACGAGTTGATAGGAGACAAACATGTTCATTTTATATTCTGTACCAGCTTACCATAATCTCCCCCTAATGCTGGATACTGGGATTCATCAAAATGACAATCCGCGAACCTGACCTTAAACAAATCACCTGTTGTTGGCTCTAGGTACTTAATAATAGAAGGGGAATCGTATCCAACATATACTCCCATCCTCCTCTGAGGTCCCATCTTTGTTCTCTGTGGTATAACTCTTTTTTTTTCAAACTGTGACCATTTGAATTTGATATGAGTTTTCGCATCATGTTCGAACCGGGGTGTCCCAGCCGATTGTGCCAAAGAGTGAACTCTTCTTTGAATTCTTTATTCAAGACGACATTAGCTTCAACAAGACTGGTCTGGGCATAATAAAGACAAGTCCCACACGCAGGTATAGTCTCAAAGACTTTCTTATTGCCTTGGGTGATT
>NC_027750.1:1817001-1817218 GCF_000695525.1 Brassica oleracea var. oleracea
TTGGCAATAAGATATTGGCGTGGCCATAGCCTTCAATTAAGCTAGCCGTGCCACCTATAATGGTGATGTTAGCTACCTTATGTGTGAGATTTATGAAAAATCGTTTGTCTCTCAAAATGGTGTGGCTGGTGCCACTGTCCACCACGATTGTATCCATTCCACTTTTCATTCTTCAAAAACAATAATCATAAAGTTAATGAACAATAATAAAATTTTC
>NC_027750.1:1817429-1817971 GCF_000695525.1 Brassica oleracea var. oleracea
TCATCATCATCATCATATCCCGGGTCTCGAACCTTGTTAGCTTCCGGGTTTCTTTTTAAGCTCTCCATGTAAAGCTCACACAAATGCTTAGGAGTTCGGCAATTCTTTGCCCAATGATTACCCATACCACATTTGTGGCATCGATCAGCTTTGATCTGTGGTTTAAAAGACATACTACGGCCTCGGCCACGGCCACAGCTAAAGCCGGGTGTGGTACCACGACCTCGTCCTCACCCGTGTGCTTTAAAAGAGCCACGACCTCGTCCTTGACTTCTTCCACGATTTGGACCGGGATGGTCATTGTATTGGACAAGGTTACTCTCTTTCTTTGGCTCTATAGCCAGCTTAGAGATGTCGGGTAATAGAGCTGTACCAGGAGGTCTCATCTCAATGTTTTTCAATAACAGTTCGTTGTTAGCTTCAGCCAACAAGAGACATTCTATCAACTCAGTATATGTGGCGAAATTCCTCTCTCTGTACTGCTGTTGAAATATCATGTTGGTTTGAGGAAACGTGGAGAGAGTTTTATTAAGCATCTCTTC
>NC_027750.1:1818042-1833638 GCF_000695525.1 Brassica oleracea var. oleracea
AGGACTGAGTTGTACTCGTCTACTGATTTGTAGTCCAAGAACCTTATGTGTTTCCAGTCATATTGAGCCTTTGGAAGCAACACCGTTTTCTGGTGGTCATATCTTCGCTGTAAAGCGATCCAAAGGTCATATGGATTTTCCATGGTCATGTACTGAGTTTTCAAGTTCTCTTGGAGATGGTGGCGTATCATGTAGATAGCTCTATACTTGTCTTTGTCACTGGAATTGTTGTCTTTGGTGATTGTGTCACCAAGATCTTTTGATCGCAGATTGATCTTTGCATCAAGCGCCCATTCCAGGTAGTTGTCACCATTGCTTTTCAAAGCACTGAAATCAAGATTCGCAATCTTTGACATCTGAAAAATATTTGTAGTTTATCCCCATTAGTAAGAAAATAATCGGATCATTCACATACTCTTTTAGTCGGGTACAAGCAATGCAAGTAAATAACAATATATTTTTTTTTCAATGATCCAAACGATTTCATGTATATGCAGGAAGGTAAAGTTAAACATATACATCTAGGATAAAGTTAAATCTATTGCATGAAATCTGATCAGTTTTATCAATTTTCGACATGAAAGTAAACTAATCAGTGTGAATGATCTATTCTAATCAGATGATTTCATGTGACATGCATGAAGGTAAAGTTAAACCTATACAAAATCGAGATAAAGTAAAATCCATGCATGAAATCAGATTAGTATAAATTTTCAAAAAAAATGCAATCATTTCTTACTTTTATTTGTTTTCGATATTTATCAGATTAAATATAATGATTTGATAATGCTAGTATATCAGTAATAATCCGAAATTTAATTATTTTCAGATAAATACTAGCAATTCCTATTCCTAGTAGGATTAGGAAAAAAAAATCGATATTTTTCTGATAAATGCTGAAAATCCTTTTTTTTATTTAAGATAAAGATATAAGGTTTTTTAAAAAAATAGGAAGAATTAAAATATATAATATATGTTTTCAGTCAGATTTATCAAAAAAAAATCGGATTTATCTTTTAAAATTTCAGATTTATCTATAAGAAAAATCGGATTTATCTTAAAAATATTAAAAAAAATTCTTTCAAATTTGAGACAGGTTCTAGTCGATTTCAACATATCAGAGAAAGACTTTAAACATTCAAGAACAAGTTTCTAATGCAAGCAAACAATCAGATTAAGTTGATGCAGCAGTCGGATATGTAAAAAAAAATGGTGTAATTGTCAACCTAAAAGGTTCTAGCAATTAACTCACATTAGGAAGATTAAAAAAAAATCAAACAAGCTTAAACAGGGTGAAACAAAACGAGATTTAAGCTTTGAAAATAGATTAGGGTTTTAGATTTTATTCTGCAAAGACATACGGCTAGATGTAGCTGTATGTATGCGGCTGAGGGTTTAAATCCTTTTTGGTTTTGTTTTGAGTTTTCTGAAGATACCTGAACCTTTTGTGATGAGTTGAACGGTCTGTGAGGAGAGAGAGCTGCTGCTGGTTGTTGACAGAGAGAAAATGAGGCGACTGGAAGAGCTTTAGGAGTCGTCGAAAAATAGCAAGAGATCGTTTGGTTTCTGATTTATGGGTGGTGGATTTTTTGGAAGGGTTTAGAGACAAGGTCGTGCTGATAACGTGTTGTGAATGAAGAGGGAAACTTGTGTGTATTATTAGGTCGACCAACTGGTCTTTATATACATATGGTAATTACGGTCTAAGTACTGGATCGACATGAGATCGTACTTATCCTTAACTAGATAATGACTAGCAATACGTAAGATAAACACCAACTATAATGTAGATAAACACAAGAGTAGATAGGCGCCAGTATGATCCTGCGGATGGGCTTGGCCCGTCTTGCTACACGGACTGATAAATGGGTCGATCACTAAATGGTTTATAACACAGTGGAAAAAATTGGACAAATATTCATGTTGATAAGATTAATTTAATAATAAAAATGATAAAATCAAAGGAAGGTAAGGTTTAAAAGAAGAAAAAAGTATCGTAGTCTCCACGTTCCCAACTTCTACGTCGGATTTCTTCGTTTAGATGTTTTCCGGATGACCAATTCGAATAAATCAGGATATATTTTAGCAATTTGCAAAAGTCATACTCAGTACAATAAAATATATGGAGAAATTGGAGATTTTCCTTCTTCCGTCTTTTCTTTTTTACCTGTACCCATTCGAAGATCCACTTCATCATTCCATTAAAGGCCATATTACGATATGGAGAATATAGATTTGTGAATTAAAAGAAACTATATGATATCCTTGTATATCAAAGGAGAAGCACTGGCTTTAGTGCATTCACACCACCTTCGTCACGTGTCGCTTAGATAGACCTTCTCACAATTTGTTTTCTTATTTTCTTCAATTCTAAAACACACGAGATACGTTAAAACTTAAAACTAAAAAAATCAGTATCGTGTGAGATAAATTGGGAGGCGAGTCAATTGGCTTGAGGGTCGATGTCAAAGTTGTAGAACGTCGTATTTGGGAGGTGAACGTATCTAAGATGATGGATGTGAAGGGCAACGAACCGGAGCCCACGAACGCGATCTTGGTTGGGACTCGACCTCGACCTTGCTCAGTTTGAGGTAGTTAGTGTAGTAAGCAGGGGTAGAGATCTAAATGGTGAACTGGGTTGTTTTCAGGAGATTCCTAGACCGTAGAGTAGTGTTGCTCTGAATACCCTATAGCTTCACTACGTCGCTTGATGAGATTGGTTCTGATGTTTTGGACTTTTGGGCACAACTTTTCAACGTCGATATTTGTCTCCGTGGGCAAGCACGTGGACATGAGCTGTTGGAACAAATTGTCGACATTTTTGGAAAGTTTAAGGCTCTTGAGGTTGGAGATTTTGTTATTCAAGTCGAGAATCTGCTTCTCGAAATGAGTCTTTTGGCAAGCCATGTCGAGACTAAAAGGAGATTTGGGACTCTTCATGGTGATCACAGTAATATATATTCATCTTATGTGTGTCCATGTCGTGTGGATGACAAAAAAACAGTTATATGTTCCATTCTTTCAACGTCCATGTCTGTTTGGAATAACGTTTTTATTTATCAACCGGAATAACGTTTTCTTCATGATCTTTAATATGAGTATTACTTTTTTGTCTTTTCCATTTAATAGTTAATAATTTTTTAACAGCTTTGAGTCATTACCTAGCACATTTTTAATTATATGATAACACAACACCAAAGAAACTGCGTGTCTGTCAACTTTTCAGAGACTAGGTTAGCAATATAATATTGCAGATTAAAAATTTCTTACTTATTTCTTTAGTATCGTAACATTTATGCTTCTTAATTAGGTGGCTTCACTTTTGTAACCAACCTATAAGGTTGTTCTAAAGTCTTATTTGATCCTAACATGGCACAAATACAAAACTTCAAATCGAAGTAAGTATACAAAACTTCAAAAATTGCATATGTATTTATTGGTTAGCTCAAAACTAATTATAATTTATGCTAATTTCTATATTCTTGTGTTTGTATTCTGTCACAGGATTCCTATAGCAGGATAAGAATTCAGACTTGGAGAGTTGATCATGCTCGAAGTCTTTTTCGTTTGCTTAATGCCATATTTTTATTTTACCTAATAATGTTGTTTTGCCTTTCAGAATTTTGGTAGTTATCTATTTACTATATCAGTTTTATACTTATGCATCTTAATAAAATCGAGATTTTTGATTATAAGAATTCTTTTACAACATTCTTCATCTTAACCTCCAGCACTTTTGTGATGCCTCCAATCATTTTTTTTGTCCGAAAATTAAGTTCAAACTGAATAGACATCCTATGATACTTATATATCCTAAACCTTTACATATAAGTTGTGGTCAACTCTTAGACGTAAATTGAATTCGCATTTCCTCTTGTTTCTTATTGAAAACCTTGCTCTGCAACATCTTTCTCCGACCTTATTTCTGAGATTTTTTTTTCTGCTGGTAAAAGTTTTTAACCATCGGAACGGAGGCATAAGCTTTTTAACCCCAAACTTTTAGACGTAAATTTTTTTTAACCTCCTTTTTTCTATTCCAATCGGTTTGGTTATTCTTTTCCAAGCGGCTCTGTCTGATTAAACCGAAGCGAAGACAAAAGAAAATATTAAAAAAAACCCTCACATTATTCAAATTTTACAAAATAACCTCTAACTCATAAAAGAGAAACCAACCAAATCAAATTGACATCATTTCGTCCAAAATTCTAAATGCAAGATTAATTATCAAATATTATCTATTACTTTTTATTAGTGAAAAATTAAATGATTAAAAAAATAAAACCGATGGTCCATAATCTATATAACAATTATGAATGTTGTATATATATATTATGTTAGATTATATTATTTTTTGTTCAAACTGAATAGAAACCCTTTGATACTCATATATCCTAAACCTTTACACATAAGTTGTGGCCAATAGAAACCCTTTGATACTCATATATCCTAAACCTTTACACATAAGTTGTGGCCAATGAAAAGTCTAAAAAATCTAACCTAGAACCAAATTGATATCCACATTAAACACACTTAATAACGTCTTCTTATCTTATAAATAACCAAATTAATAATCTCATCTCGCGTAAGACACGGGTTATTTTAAGACTCAATAGAAAAGGTGTGCAGAACGTACTCCATGCAAACGTCACAAATATTTTTACCCGTACACAGCTTGCAGGTCAATGCTACATGTAACATGTTCATATCAAAATCAATCAGATATAAGCGAAAATTTCCATGTTATTTAAATGCAATTAAGTACGTTAGTATAGAATATGATCCTTAAATCAGTAACATTGGTGTATTTGAGTTTGGTTCACGTTAAGTATACATAGTTAATCATTAATTACTTATTGCTAGTTAGTTTTTAACTTTTTAAAAGACTGGTTCTTTTGGTTGTAACGGAGATACAGATGGAAAAGTTCCAGTAACATCTATGTCATCTAAGCGTTATAGCATAAAGAAGATGAGACTTAATTAAGGTGGAGTCACCGTGGAGCTGTGAAGGTCATGGTTTCACAAAAATCAAGTAGCTGGATGGGTTGAGAGTCTTGAGCCTAATGCCGGAGGAAGCAGACGTATCAATATTGTAGCCTGCTGATAACTTCGAAGATGTGAATGCTTTTCTCCTACGAAGTATCTAGTCAATACTTGAATCTGATATAAAAAAATTCCTACTTTTACTAGATACACAATTGAATTGAAAACCTCGCATGAGTTTCAAAGAGTCACATAGTTAGGAAATCTCTTTACCAAAGTTTACAGAACAGTAAATTTGTCTTCTACTTTTAATGTTTTCTTTTAAATATCACAAAAGGTTAGAAAATTAAAAATTCACTATGTGCCTCAAGGAAATAAAATAAAACCAAGACTTAAACCAACTTTCCTGTATAAAAACAAAAGGTTAAAAAATAATAATTCACTATGTGCGTTTTAAAGACGTGCAGTAAAATTAAAACGCTATAAAAAGAGCTAGTGGGGGCATTTTTCATCAGATCATTAATAGTCTGTCTTTCTGAAAGAGGAGGAGAAAGTGTATGGCGATGAAGAAGAACGCACTTTGGCTACTATGCGTCCTGGTGTTACCGGCGATAGCCTTGGGCAGGAATCCTGAGAAGAAGGCAACGGCTTCGTTCGGGAGGAAGGAAGATGACCTGGTAACCGGTTTGCCTGGCCAACCACCGGTTAACTTCAGACATTACGCCGGCTACGTGAATCTCGGGCCACGACAGAAGCAAAAGGCACTTTTCTACTGGTTCTTTGAAGCCCAACGAAACTCCTCAGGTCGTCCTCTTGTCCTCTGGCTCAACGGAGGTCAGTTTCTCTCTCACTCTCTTCTCTACATTAACAACATTTCTTTGACAAAAAAAAAAGATTATTTGACGTAGTTGATAATAAAAACTTGTAATGGTTTTTAATTGTGGATTTCAGTCATAAGACTCATAACAAGGTACAATTTGTATC
Source organism: Brassica oleracea var. oleracea (assembly GCF_000695525.1). NCBI lineage: Eukaryota > Viridiplantae > Streptophyta > Magnoliopsida > Brassicales > Brassicaceae > Brassica > Brassica oleracea. The sequence goes on from NC_027750.1 coordinate 1,824,007, forward strand.
ATCCTTACACTATTTGAATTGATAAAATTTATCGTTGATAAAAAAAGAAGGTACAATTTGTTTTGTTTTAGCAAAAAGTGTATGTATATTGTTTATTTGGTTTACCTTAATACTATTTGTAAAACAGCTTTTAATACTCTATTGCCTCTTTAGGACACTGTTATAGTCAAAGTTTTATTAATGTGAAACTGAAAAAATGTTATATGTATATATTGTGGCCGTTGCAAACACATTAGAATCATAAATGATCTATTGTTGTTGCAATCAGTACATCGATAGTTGTTGAAAACTAGCAATCATGTTGCAATAATTTTACAGGTCTCAATAAACTATAAAATCAGCATTGTATTTTTTAAACTGGTTCATATCCGGTAAAACCTTTTAACTTACCGGAGACGTATGTACTTACAATGGTCTGGCTCTCTGACAATTATTTGGACTTATACCATTCAGTGCCTTTGTTTTCCCCACTCAACATTCAATGTGCAAAACTCCAAATCTTGTTTCTAGATTGTTTTGTCCTTATCTACTTTCTGTCCACATTCTTGGTAGTTGTTCATTAATTCAACGAATTTAGTACTGGATACTGTTTGTCCATAACACGGTTCACATTCCAATATTAATGATATTTAGGAACACGAGAAATATCTACCTCGTATATTTAAATGGTGATATAGATAAGATAAGATGCTCAATATTCAAATACATGGAGTATATAAATAGACTAAAAGTATTTAAAAAATTCAATTTTTACTACAAAAAACTTTTAAGTAGGCATGCAAGAATAGCGGCCTTAGCTTTTATATGAATGATTGCGTTGTTGTATTCATCTTTGGTATCCATCGACAGCAACCCGTGACAATATATCGACGTCTTTGTTCCAACCCGTGACAATAAATAATTAATTTGCATGTCTTTTAGTCAAATATATTTTTGTGAAACTTTTCGCCAAATTTCACAATAAAGTTTAAAAGTTACATTATGGTAACACTCTTAATTATACTAAGCAATTCAGTCACTAACTACAAATTAAAAGCATTTACAATATTAAAACTAAAATTATACTATATGCAGGACCTGGTTGTTCATCGATAGCCTATGGAGCTGCACAAGAACTAGGCCCTTTCCTTGTTCGCTCCAGCGGTAGCAACCTTACCTTCAATAAGTTCTCTTGGAACAAAGGTACTTGCATCGAATTAAATTACCATATTTATAATATGCATGATACTTGCATTTAAATATAATGAATACACGTATGTAAGTATACAGTATTAGAAGTGGGTTACATTTTTAAAAATATGTTAATTAAGCAGAGGCCAATATGTTGTTCTTGGAAGCACCGGTTGGGGTTGGGTTCTCGTATACCAATAACTCAATGGATCTTCATAAGCTTGGAGATCAAGTTAGTGCAGAGGATTCTCTTGCTTTCTTGATCAACTGGTTCATGAAATTTCCTGAGTACCGATCCAACGAGTTTTACATCGCCGGAGAGAGTTACGCCGGTAAGTGCTTAATCCGGTTTGTTATGAGTTTAATCTTTTTAATATTTTATTTTATCGAAATTGGGATCTGAAACCATTACATATAATATAATAAATTTAAACATATGAAATAAAGGAAAATAAATATAAAAAAAAACTGTTTTCTCCACACTGAAAATAATGAAGACAATCATTAGGTCCCTATATTTTTATCAGAGTTTTTTTTTTTGGATTAAGGTTCTCCAAAATCAATATGTATATGAAATTATATTCTTTTTCTTAATTAGGTCACTACGTTCCACAACTTGCGAATGCCATTTACGACAGGAACAAGAAGGTTACAAGAGGCTCGCACATCAATATCAAGGGTTTCATGGTATGTACTAATTAAGTAGTAAGGTCACTTGCGGACACAAGGGAAAAAAAACTTTTCTTGCAATATATAAGTAAAATAAAAGGTACTTATGGTTAGTTGACTGGTTTTTCAGATTGGTAACGCGGTGATCAATGAGGAAACAGACATGGCAGGACTAGTGGACTACGCATGGAGTCACGCTATAGTATCTGACGAGATCCACAGCAACATCCATGGCATGTGCCGTTTTGAGGAAGAGCAAACGAGCAACCAGACCGTAGAATGTACCGACAATTTCAAAGCTTTCATGGAAGCTTACGGCGATATCGATATATACAGCATCTATACTCCCGTTTGCCTCTCCTCTTATTCGTCGTCTTTTTCTCCAAGAAAACCTAAACTCATTGTGTCTCCTCGTCTCCTAACTTCACACGTACGTATATACATGTACTATGCAAATTTAGTAATAAGATTTAGGGATAATATATAATGTAGCGTAACGATCATCTTTCATTTTATTTCCTTCTCAAACTTGATTAGTTTCAATGTTTTCGAATGGTCAGGACTTGTGGGATAGCTTTCCGGCTGGGTATGATCCATGCACTGAAGGTTATGCCGAGAACTATTTTAATCGGAAAGATGTGCAGGTTGCACTTCATGCGAACGTTACAAACCTTCCTTATCCATACACTCCATGCAGGTTAGCCCTAGTTACGTTACGCAGAAACAATGGCTAGAAACTCCACTCGTTTTCACTTTAGACGCTATAAGTTATTTAGTATATTCAGTTACAAAAAAAGTTATTTAGTAAAACATTTTAGTAAAGATGGACAATCCGGTTTATAGTTTGACCACGTATCTAATGAACACAATTTATACGTATGTCCGTGTAACGTGTGTGTGTGTGTGTGTGTGTTTGATTCAGCGGGGTAATAAGGAGGTGGAACGATGCTCCTCCCACCGTGATTCCCATCATACAGAAGCTTTTGGCAGGCGGCCTCCGCATCTGGATCTATAGGTATATTATCTATACGTTTGATAAAAGATTAGCGTCTCGACGGGGGACTAGGCGTTTCTGCTTATGCCCTCTAGGTGTTTGCCTATACCTATTTTTAGAACACAACTTTTTTAATGTATAGAAATTCTACATGAAATTGAAGAAGAAACTATAACAACTATATATATACAATATACTTGGTTAATCACTCTACTTATTAATAAGTTTTATTGGTTTGATTTTGAATATAGTGGAGATACGGATGGGAGAGTTCCAGTAACATCTACACGTTATAGCATAAAGAAGATGAGACCTAAGGTGGAGTCACCATGGAGGTCATGGTTCCACAAGAGTCAAGTAGCTGGATGGGTTGAGACTTACGCCGGAGGATTAACATTTGCAACCGTGAGAGGAGCCGGTCATCAGGTTCCGGTCTTTGCTCCAGCCCAATCTCTTTCCTTGTTCTCTCACTTCCTTTCTTCCACCCCTTTGCCTTCAAAACGTTTCTGATCATTACCGCCACCAAGTTATATGGCAAGTTGTTATGTTTCGAAACTGTCGTTTGGTACACTTATGTACCCAATTACTACAATGAGTTTCGAATTATCAATAAAAAACATTGCGTTAGTTGGAATGAATTTTTATACATTTGTCTTCATATTTTGATAATTTTGGCGATTATATTAGGAATATAGTATTGACCTTTCTTTTTCTTTTTTTTTGAACACAAACTAGTATTGACCTTTCAGTGTGCAAAAAGTCTCTGTTTTTTTTTTTGTTCCTCTATAGATAAAAAGGTACAATTGCAAGAGAATTTAATCTAAATACAAACAATCAATACAACAAGCTTATCTTTCTCTCAAGATAATAAAAGTTACAACTAATTTAGGTGGAAGAAAAGTTGTCAATGACGTAGGAAACACTCCTAAACCCTAGACTCTGTCCATATCACAGCCATTCCTTTTTTTCTTTTTCTTCTTTGAATGCTTAGTTTCCGAAGAAGCCAGGACCAGCAAGAGAAAGCAGCTCCTGCCCAGCGTCTTTCCCCATCTTGACCATGTCTTCAAACACATACGGACCTTTTCTTGAGGTCTCAAGAACTGTCACAAAGATTAAACATATAAGAAATAAAATGATGTTTCTCCAATGAAAATGTATACTAACGTTTTCATACCTCGAGTACCGTCAGGGGAAGCAACCAACCCTCTGAAATAGCAGTTGCCTTCTTCGTCCTTGGCAGCGTATCCAGCGATAGGAGTACGGCATGAGCCATCCAGCGTCTCAAGAAACGCTCTCTCGCATGCAACCGCTAGCCTTGTCTCCTCGTGGTTCAGCGATGCTAAGTAACTCGCCTACATATGTAAGCATATCAGAGATGCAAATCCAAAAGTAAACATTCATCAGAGAGCTTTGACATTACCATTTTATCATCCTCCGTTCTGCAGGCGATTCCAATAGCTCCTTGAGCAACAGCAGGAAGCATTTCATCGAGAGACAAGACCGATGCGACATTCTCTGTCATACTCAACCTCTTGAGACCAGCTAATGCCAATAGAGTAGCGTGGACTTTTCCTCCTTGAAGCTTTGATAGTCTTGTCTGCACATTCCCTCTAAAGTTCTCTTCGACCTGCAGAGGCAATTAAAAGAAAGATAATGAAGTCATAAGAAACATCAGTCTCCTTCACTAAGTGAAAACTTACAGCTAATGAAGGATACTTGTGGAGTATCTGCGACTTTCTCCTGAGAGAAGCTGTTCCCACAACGCTTCCAGCCGGAAGCTCAGCTAACGAAGCTGCAGTCAGACAGATAAACGCATCTCTGACATCCTCACGCACTAAGTTGCAAGGTAGAATCGTTTTCTCGGGTAGATAAGTAGGGACATCCTTCATCGAATGCACAGCTATGTCGATGTGACCGTTTATTAACGCCTCGTCTATTTCTTTGGTGAAGAGACCTTTCCCACCGATGTCAGCAAGCGGCTGAGAGAGGATCTTGTCACCGGTTGTTTTGATTATCTCGATGTGGATGGCTCCTTCTGAAGTGAGCTCTGGGTGTTTCGCTTGGAGCTTGGCTTGTGTCTCATAGGCTTGAGCAAGTGCTAAAGGACTGTCCTACACAGTGAGAGAGATATAAGCAGAAACAACAAAGATGACAAATACACATCAGAGGCTAAACTAAGTTCACCAGTAATGCAACACTAATCACAATGCTAATCACATCAGAGCTAAACTCAGTCCACCAGTAATGCAATCCGAATCACAATACTAATCCACCACATTTCATCTCTAGCCAGAAAAATTACACTAAATCACCCAACCATCTACATGGTAAGAAGTGACATTGTCCACAGGAAAAAACGAAGACTCATCAAAGCTAAAATCAATTCACCACTAATGCAAAACTAATCACAAGACAAGATTTGGCTACTAGAAACACAGAAACGATGCGAGATTATCCAAGGAGAACCACAAGCACTACATTTCATCTCTAAACCATCAACATAAACAAGCCAAGTGATTGACATTTCCACTATATCTCACTCAAACCAAGGAAGCTGATCCAAACAGAGGGCTGATCAAAATCGAGTCTTTGAATCATAATTAAGGAAACCAAGGCAGACCCATTAGCAATCAAGCGGCCGTAGACTCAGAACAGACCATGGAACCACACTAGAAGTATAAAGGAGAGAACTTTGACCTTCCCCTTGTGCCAATTCTAAAAAAACAAAAAAACAAAGCAGAGATTGGCATAAGACGCCAAGTGATTGACACTGTCCACTTTAACTCACTCAACCCCAGGAAGCTGATCCAAAACAGAGGACTGATAAAAATCGAGACTTTGAATCAGCATTTAGGAAACCAAGGCTAACCCATTACCATTCAAGCATTCACAGATTCAGTGAACGACACGGGAAGCAATAAAGAGAGAAACTTTTACCTTCCCCTTGTGCCAATTCTGATGATAGCAGTTCGTGTCTTCTCTTCCACAGCAACACAAGCTCTAACAACGCCAAAAGAGCTCCGTTTCCGGCGACATTTATCCAGAGAAGGAGAAGTGATCCGAGGAAGCGAGAATCCGATAACGGAGACAGAGTTGACCGGGGAAGAGGGTTGACGACGCAAGAGAGAGACTTTGTGAGCTCGATGGAAAGAGGAAGTAGAGATATCCATTGGGTTCCGAAGAGCTCAGAGAAGTAAGATTTGGAATCGTTGGAGAGAGATTTAGAGGGAAAAGAGAGAAAGTGAGCTTCAAATGGAGAATTGATGACTCTTCTTCTGATCTCTACGAAGATTTTGGATAGGATAGTCAGATTTTGCCGATGTAATCGTCTACGGTAATCCATACCAGAGTTACGTGGTCTGATACATTTTTCACCGTCCATTTTTCAAATCTCGTTGACTCATACTTATTAGGCGCGCGAACGTTTAACTATCTCATGGGCCTAAGCCCAAATTACGGTTCTTTTATGAGTGTACGAGAGTGATTGGTTGGGCAGTGACTTTAACTTTCCTTTTTATTTGCAGACTTAAAAACCACCCATTGTACTTTTTTTTTTGTTTTTTTTTTGATAATCCAGAGGTTCCCCACTTACGTGGATCATTCTCCTGGATCCGGTTAGGCAGCGGTCCACTTCACCCAGGAGGGCTTTACCTGGGCTGGGGACAAAGCCCAACACCCAGTACCGCATTTGGTGACAGAATGGGCAGTTCGCCTCCGCCTGGCGTCGAACCCGTGAGCATGACAATTGGCTCACATGGTCCTTACCAAGTGAGCTACCCCATCCCGTCGTAGTTAATTCGCTAAATAATATAGTGTTCTAGTTTAACTAATATCCCAAGGCCGAAGCAGAGATAAAGCTGATGTAAACACCCATTGTACTTTATGTATTAGTTTTTAAAGTTACGACAAAAAAAATTAAAGCTACAAAAAACCACCCATCGTACTTTATATAGTTTTTAAAGTTACGACAAAAAAATTTAAAGCTACAGCTCAAAAAACAAAAAAAAATAATTAAAGCTACAAAAAACCACCCATCGTACTTTATATAGTTTTTAAAGTTACGACAAAAAAAATTAAAGCTACAGCTCAAAAAACAAAAAAAAATAGACGTAAAAATCTTATTTTCTGAAGCTCCATCTTTTTGTCTATATAAAACTAAAGTTACATCACTTAAAACTAAATAAAAAAATCCTACGGACTAAATTCTAAAGTAAATTTTCTATAGTTACATTCCAACCAATCATCATGGAGCATATTTTTCGGATCCGAAATTCCGAACTGGTACTGATCTGAAAATTGAGTTTCGGGTCGGATCCAGATATGATGAAATACCCGATTGGGTATATTTTCATTTATGTTTCGGGTACCGGATCGGATCAGGTATTATCCAAGATCCGAACAATTATCCGACATATCTGATTTTTGGTTCATAGACTCATTAAATAAAGGTAGGTTTTAGTTTGTTCAAGAATGATTTTATTCTCTTGTGAATTTATTCAAATCTATTTTTATTTAATTTCAGAATTCTGATATTTATTGATCTTTTCTCTTATAATTGATTAGAGTATTTGGATAAGTCGGGTAAAAAGCATCCATTTTGAATTTGTTCGGATAAAAACAGCTAAATCCAAACTGCAATCGATTTTTGTACGGTTATTTCAGATTTATCCGAAATTACCAAATCGAATCCGATCCAAGTTTAGTAAATATTAGATCGGTACCAATTTTTATATATCTGAAATATCCGGATCTGCCGATCCGAACCCGATCTTTTCCCACCGTCTGTTTATCAATCTCGTGGACTCATTCTTATTGGGCCTAACTAAAAAGCGTACAGCTAACACCATATTAGTCTGTGCTCGGTCGGGTCGGGTCGGGTCATAATAGTCTGTCATCGTCGTTAATAAAAGACTAGCTTTTGACCTGCGCGTCCGCGCGGATGTTTGTTAATGTTTTTAACTTTTAATAATGTCATAAACATAATTGTTTGTGTTCTTGTCATATATTCAATATTTTTGACTATTTGGTAAAGTAAAAATCAATATTATTATTTACAAAATATATTTCAACGAAACTCTCACTTTAATAGTTAGAATGGCTAATATTGTTTTTTACGCTTAATGAGTAATTATGTATATATATTACAATATAATTGTATATCTTAACTAATAAATAATTATAATAATCAATTAACCAAAAAATAAATGAAAAGCGTGAGTTAAAAGAAATATATAATTCATTAGTATCATAATGTATATCGTCCATACCCTTAAACAATAAATATTTAATATTTTAAAGATAATTGTTTATAAATTAATATATAAATTGGAAAAAATGAAAAACATATATATTTTTTAAAGGAGATAAGTTCTATATATACTACTAGGGCCGGTCCGCCCTACGGGCGGGATGATACTTTGAAAATTATGTAAATAGTTAGTAAATATTCAATATAATTGTTATATTTTAAAATATACATATTAGTTAAATTCAGTATATGTTATTGTATTTGAAGATTAAATATATCTCATGACGTATTGATAAGTACCATTTTTTTCATGGTGCCATCACATATATTTTAGTAATTTTCTGGAGCCGGATGAATCTAAAAATATTGTGAGGAAAAAGACGAACTTGTAATTATAGATTAAATAAATATTTATTTGTAAAATTTATTATTAGATCGGTTAATTATTGGAGTTAATTATTAATTGTGTAAACCGTAAATAATAATATTAAAGTATCATAGCTTGACATGTTGGACATCTTAAATTTGATATAAACTAATTAACGATGCATTGATGGTGAAAGATATGATTGCATGGTACTTTGTTGAATTCTTTTTGCTTACAATATTGTTAATGAATACAACGCATAGTTCATCTTCATTTTAGGTATGAGTGTCCTAATATATACATTTGAATTAATAATTACATAATATATCTGGATATTAGATGCACCTCTTAAGTTATTATATGATAAAAACTTCCATAACCACGATATAAGTACCCAATTAAGAGTAAAATATAAGCTTAAATTAACAATATATATAAAAATTAATATTTTAAATCCAATAAAGCATTTGACTGAAATAAATAATATATAACAATCAAATATTAGGGATTTTTATGTTTTTTCGTACTTAGTATATATTGTGTGTTAACAACTGCTCTGATAAATATTCTTTATTTGCGATATAGTATAAGTTGTAACTAGTTTTATATATTTTTCTGCGTGACTCGTATCTATCTGTAAGTTACATTGTATTTGTATAGATACAATTTATTAGTAATATTTGTGAAAATTACATTCAGTTAGGCCCATTTAACTATATGTACCATTCGATAAGTATATTCTTATTTCTTTTATTCGGTTTGGTTTTTAGAACTACTAATTATTACGTTTCGCTAACGTAATGTGAAATACATTGATTCATAATGTTTAATATCTGTAGTAAGTGAATTATAGCTATTGTAGCTGTTGTATGCATCCATTATAATTTAGTTTTTGGGGTCGTTTTGTTTAAATATATAATGTAATTTTTTTATTATTTTTATATATAATGTAGTGTTTTATGTCCTGGTGGAACATCGCATCGTACCGTGAGAACCTATATAAAGTATTTAATATTTCAGTTGGTTAATACATATTAATGGCTGCATGATAGTTCTCAAAATTAAGACAAAATAACAGATAGAAGCTTCAAGTGATGTATACAAACCAGCGACAATATTCATGCAAAAAATGCAAAAAACTAAAAAGAAACTGAACGTAATGAGACGTGACTGAAAGGGAAAAC
>NC_027750.1:1834147-1957192 GCF_000695525.1 Brassica oleracea var. oleracea
TCATAGTGGGCGATGGATTCAATTGCAATAAAGACGAAGTAATAGCTCCGTCCGTTTCAACCAGTGAAAGAAACTCAGGCGTCGCCGCCGGAAGAAAGGAGAGACGATACGCAGTTCTCTATCATTACTCAGAGCCCAACATGCATCAGACGGAGAAAGCCCATCATGGAACGCGTTAGTGAAATGCAGCGCTTCGGTCTCATTGGACACGTGTCGGCGCGAGATCAAGCGACTTACCCATGTGGAAGCTTACGTGGCAGCACCAGAAGAGATTAAACAGGCCTTTATATATATAGATATCTTCTAAAAAATATAATCATAAAAATTATAATTAAGAAATAAATAGATGTAATAATTAAATTTTTGTTAGAGCTAAGAAAAAGATGTATAAACAATAATTAAATAAAAAGATAAAATTCTATAAATTTTAATAATAAATGAGATAATAAATATTTGTAACATGATTATACCCGCGGAGAAATCACCTAGTTAAAACGTAAAATATAAAAATTTAAAGTTTATTTGATGGATTCAGATGGGACCATGTTATTGTAGGATAGAAAAAAGTTTGAACGATAGAAAAATTGTTATTTCAACATTTGGGATTCAGGTGTGACCATGTTAAAGAATATGAAGAGTGTTTATTATCTGGGTCATTTAGATATACTAAGCCCAAAACAGTATTATATTATTCGAAACAAAATCTGTGAATTTATGGTGTAGCTCAAGGAATGTTAAGCGAATATATAAAACAATCGTGTTTAATATCAGTGATATTGGTTTGTAATTTTTAATAGTTTAGATCAGGAAGGCAGGAAACGGATTGAAATCGTCGTTTCTAGAGAGAGAGAGAGAGAGAGAGAGAGAGAGAGAGAGAAGAGACGATGTCGTACCTTCTACCTCACTTGCATTCCGGGTGGGCTGTCGATCAGGCGATTCTAGCCGAGGAAGAGCGTCTCGTGGTCATACGTTTCGGCCATGATTGGGATGAAACCTGTATGCAGGTATAGTTTCTTCCATCTTCAATTTGATTCTATTTTGATTCCTTAATTTTGAGTATCATATACTCTCGTTCTATAAAGTTACGATCTTTTGTTTCGATTGCGTGAAAGTTTTAGCAATTAGTGTCTTCTTTAGCTTGGAACTATTAGGGGGTTATATTGTGTGTTCGTGTTGTTGTCTGATTCATTATCTGATTACATTTAGTTTTAAGCCATTAGTTGTGTTAGTGTTGTGGTCTGATTAAATGATTTTGATCTGATTTTAGATGGATGAGGTGTTGGCATCAGTTGCTGAGACGATCAAGAACTTTGCGGTGATATATCTGGTGGACATAAGTGAGGTTCCAGACTTCAACACCATGTACGAGCTCTACGATCCATCGACGGTCATGTTCTTCTTCAGGAACAAACACATTATGATCGATCTCGGAACTGGTAACAACAACAAGATCAATTGGGCTATGAAGGACAAGCAGGAGTTTATTGATATCATTGAGACCGTCTTCCGTGGTGCAAGGAAAGGTCGTGGGCTCGTGATTGCTCCTAAAGATTACTCTACCAAATACCGCTACTAACCCCAACACATTGGAGTTTGTTTCAGAAAAACATTGGATCAAAAAACTCTTTCATGTTGAGTGGTTATGGTCAGTTGAAATATCCTATGAACTTGTTGCATACATATGCTTTGATGATTTGTGATTCCTTCTTGCTTACTCTTTTCGGCTGTTTGCCATTTATGTATTGCAGTATCTTCGAACATGAATCACTGAAATGAATGAGTTTATGTTTAACCTGTATAGTATAAGGTTCGTGATCTTCTTACTTATGTTCGATTAATTCAGGAGAAAATTTAAACTTTTAAAAGCATCTTGTTTTGATTATAACCAACCAAAATAATAATCTCTGTTCCAAAATGCTATAGGTTTTTAGAATTTTTACACTTAACAAATTAAACTTTGATTAACAATATATTATTTGTTGTAATTAGTCATTTTAACAGCTTTAACCAATAAAATTTTAGTATACACAATTATTTTCTTTGAAATTTACAATTCACCATTAAACTAATACATTCAAAATGCATAAAATGTATCTTTTTGAAATATTATTTTCTTAAAATATGGATGTTTCCGAAACTAAAGTAATTATTATAATAAAATTTTAAGTAGAGGATTAATGAAATTAATATATTATCAAAAACAAAGTCCATAATCTAAAAAAAAATGGGTATGGGCTAAAATTTCAGACAAGTGTAGCCTTACACAAAAGAAGCCTGTTTTGTCGGCTTTTGATCGGCTGATTCTTCGAACAAACCAACCTCGCTGACATTTCTTTTGCTATTCATTTCCGATTTCGCCTTTCACACAGCTTAGGTTTCCACACGTTAAATCCAGATCGGAGAGAATCAAGAAGTGGAAGAAGAACTAGACAATCATGTCCAGGCAAGTCGCAAGGCTCATCGGATCTCTGTCGTCAAAAGCTCGCCGCTGCTCAAACGGCGGCGGCTCTGAAGCTTTTCCGTCACGCCAGAGTCTCAGTTCGCTGACTCAATCTCGCTCCTTCGCGTCGGATCCTCCCGCGGCTGTCTTCGTAGACAAAAACACCAGAGTGATGTGTCAAGGCATCACCGGAAAGAACGGGACTTTCCACACTGAGCAAGCCATTGAGTACGGCACCAACATGGTAAAAAGTCTTCACCTTTTAAAGTTTTCTTCTTTAAAATTCGAATTGAGAAGAACTCTTATTGATCCTGGAGATGACATTGTTGACAATTTGATTTAAAGGTTGCGACTTTATGCTAATTTTGTTTGTGTGTTGTGTGTTTGTTATGTAATATAGGTGGCAGGAGTGACACCAAAGAAGGGTGGAACAGAACACTTAGGTCTCCCTGTTTTCAACTCTGTTGCTGAAGCCAAGGCTGAGACCAAAGCCAACGCTTCTGTGATTTACGTTCCTGCGCCTTTCGCTGCTGCTGCTATTATGGAAGGTATACAAGCTGAGTTGGATCTTGTTGTCTGCATCACCGAAGGAATCCCTCAACATGACATGGTAAATTGCCATCATCATAAGTTACATAGGCTTGGATACAGGATACTCATATGTGGTTTGGCTCTTTTAGACTAATCTGACTTGGGATCTTTGTGGTGTTTTCTTATTTAAGGTACGTGTAAAGCATGCTCTTAACAGCCAGTCGAAAACTAGGCTGATTGGTCCAAACTGCCCTGGGATTATCAAGCCTGGTGAGTGCAAGATTGGGATTATGCCTGGATACATCCACAAGCCTGGCAAGATTGGGATTGTCTCTCGTTCTGGAACCTTGACATATGAAGCTGTAAGCTCTTTTCTTTTTTACTTGTATTGCGTTTGGTTTATTATTTTCTCTCTCTCAATCTTTAATGGGTTTGTTGCTTTCGTTTCTTACTTCCATGCAGGTTTTCCAAACAACTGCCGTTGGTCTAGGCCAATCTACTTGTGTAGGAATTGGTGGAGATCCTTTTAACGGAACAAACTTTGTTGACTGCTTGGAGAAGTTTTTTCTTGATCCTCAGACAGAAGGTAATGTTTCTGAACTCTTAATAGATTAACCTTAAAGATCTATTAGTAGCTCACCTGATCACTTGAGACTGCAAGATTCTTGTCTTAGAAGGCTTTGGATTCCTTTAGTTCCTCTCTCTTTTAAAAAAAAATTTAGTTAGTAGCTCAAGTGAAAGATTTTCCCTATTGTTCATGAAAGATGGAAACTAAGTAGACACAGATGGCTGTTTCAGGTATCGTTCTCATTGGAGAAATCGGAGGCACTGCAGAAGAAGATGCTGCAGCTTTGATAAAGGTAATATAACCAACTTTGAATCTCTTTCACTTTCACTTTGGTCGGGGTCTATCTATTTGCAACTCAACTTTGGTTGTTTGATGATTATTTACAGGCAAGTGGTACTGAGAAGCCTGTTGTTGCTTTCATTGCTGGACTCACTGCACCACCTGGTCGTCGAATGGGTCATGCAGGAGGTATTTTCCTTAAGCAAACCATCTAATGCCTAAACCGGATTTACTACTTTTGGTTCTTTGCTCTCATTTGCTTCTCTGGTTTTTTGTTTGTTGCAGCTATTGTTTCCGGTGGGAAAGGGACAGCTCAGGACAAGATTAAGAGTCTAAATGATGCAGGAGTGAAGGTTGTTGAATCACCGGCTAAGATAGGAGCGGCAATGTATGATCTCTTTAAAGAAAGAGGTCTTTTGAAGCAGTGAAGTTGAGTTTCACACTCACTAGCTCCTTCTTCTTGAAACCTTCAAGAAGAAAACAAACAAGAAAACCCCAATTCATCAACCACACATTCTTTTGGGGTTGTTTTTCTAATTCGAAGATATTCAAAAGATTCGACAAATGAGAAGATAAAACAGCTTTTGTTTACATGTTGGATTGAATAAATTGAAATTGCTTTGAAGTTTCATTACAAGATATTATTTTAGGCCGTTGTCTAATGATAACTTCCACTACAAGAAATAAGAGTTGGTGATTCTTTATATTGAGTAATCCAATCCAAAGTTTAGGTCTCATAAGTAATGAATTAAATGGTTTTTGTAGTCTCAACGGTTTTCTTTCTTGCAGTTTTGTACTCACAAGTAACGAGTAATAAATCTTAGTGAAGAGGACAGCCATGTTATTTTTTTTTTTTGAATAACAAGCCATGTTATTATTAATGCAATTAATCATTGGTTCAAATAAATAATTAATTTTAGTGTACATATAACTAGGCATGGGACGGATCGGGTATCCGGGCAATTTTAAGGTACCCGGATTCGGATACTTATCCGGCGGATCCATAATTTTATTATCCTTATCCGGATCCGGGGTTCTCGGATAACCGGGTGTCGGATATCCTTCTAAAAATTGTAATATCCGGCGGATATCCGGATCCAGATTTGGATCCTTAAATAAATAAAAAATAATATTAATATATATAAAATATTAGCAATAATTTAAAAATAAAAATATATATAATGTCTTTAGTTATTTCTATGTATAATATTACAAAATTTACATAAAATTTATATATACTATTATAAAAATGAAAATATATTAAATAAAATTAATTTATATATATAGATATTACTATTTTTGAAATATTTATTAATAAAACTTACGGATCCGGATATCCAGACTTAAAAATTAAGATATCCGGATCCGAATCCGGCTTTGACGGATCTAACATTTTACTATCCGGATCCGGATTCGACTCCTCCGGATATCCGGATTTTTCGGATCGGATCCGGATCGAATCTCGGATCGAATCCGGATCTCGGATAAAAATCTCAGGCCTACATATAACAAGAAACTATTTTAACTTTATATAAAAGATATTTCTACTAATATGGGCTTCGGATATAGTGGTAATGGGCCAAATGAAGAATTGAATCCATTATGAAATTTGATGACAAACTACATGCAGTTTCATTAGAGTGAATAACACACCATGATCTTAAAAATAGTATTAAACGGCACGCAGTTCCCATCAAAATGTATAAAACAGCAAGATGTCAAAATGAAATAAAATAGTATGATTCCTCTTAGATCAACAAATTTAGAAATTTCAAAGTCTTCAAAATTGATAAATAAAGTTTTTAATTATTAGAATGTGATTATATAATCATATCTATACAAAATTGAAAAAAACTAATATTACTAATCAAAAACTACATTTTAAGAAGAACCATTCTCACCGAAAACGCATGGACTACTCACTTTTTGTGAACAATACCCTTTTGACTTTCTTTGTTTTTGAAGTCTTCTAATTTTTTTTTAAATACAAGCAAGTGACATCAAAACCGCGATGTGCCTCACTTAACACAACTCGACGACGTCTCTCGCATAACACCAACTCAACAAAGATTCCCTGAAGATTCTATATTTTCTCTCTCGTTCGCGATATGATTTCACATCTTCATCGATCAAACCCTTGATTCGATATCTCAGGAGATCCTTGCAATCGATCTTTGTTAGATACCAACCAATTTGAGCTTTAAATAGTGGAATCATCATTTTCCTTAAATTGATCTGAAAATGGAAGTTTGTGGCTTTATTCTGATTAGATTGTGTTACATAGAGACTCTGGTAGAGAGTTAACGATTTTCAAGTGTATTTTGTTGGCTTTACTTTGGATACATCAGGTGAATCTAGAGGGAATAAATACTTTGTTTGAGAGATTTTTTTTTGAAATGCATTGTTTCCTTGTGTTTTTGTTGTTGATAAAAAAGTGGTTTGAAATCGTTTTTATTTGGATGTGTAAGAGAAGAAGGCAATAACGCGATTTTGATAAAATTTCAGCTTGGATTTCTTCTCAACTAAATGAAAAGACTCCTTGGCATTTTACCGAGAATACAGTACCGGTTTACTGTCTTGTTAAGAACCAAATTTAAAACCTACATGGAAGCTTTCATTGATAAGATTTTCTGAAAATATATGTATTTAATTTAGTTCTCGTCACATTTATTCAAACTAGTTGATGATTTTACTGTTATTGTATTCTAACAGATAAAGCTGAAGTGCATAGTCAATGACTTGAGGGAAACAAAAGCAGAACATGATGTTAGAAACATAGGAAATTATTCACACATTGTTTGTCACCAAAATGTCTTTCCATGAGGGTTATAGTAATCTCTCCAAATGCTTGTACAAAATTCACACATGTTCACATGTTTGAGTCTGACTTATAGATTTTCCGCTCGAGTAAGTGATATGGATAAGTTTAATCCTCAATGTCAAAGTAATAATTGAGGTGTCAATCCAATCTAGAAAGATCTTAACCAAAGATAATGCAAGTTCATTGATTAATCTAAATGCAATCAAAAGTTTTATACGTAACTAAGAAATAATTTTAACAAAATTAAATAAAATGATCTCAAATTCAATCAACAACTTAATTAAAAAAAAGATTCAATCAAGGTTTAAAGACAAAATTCATGGGATTAGGCAATTGATTAATGATGATAGACTTCTAACTAATGATGCTAAATACAAACAACTAGCATGTTTCTTCAACCCTAAGATCACAAAGATAAGTTAATTCACTTCCATGACAATAACTCCTAAGTTATCATGTTCTTAACATCAATTTCCATTGGTTAATTACATTCAAGCAAGCATTGAAAACATGTCTTAATAGTCATAATACTTCCTTAACATCAATTTCCATTGGCCAAACAAGTAAAACACATCATGAGATTCATTCAAGCATTTCATCAAAAAAACCTTCCGGACTTAAAATTACTTATGATCTAGATTATGATTTTCCAACATAATCTAGCAATAAACACATCTCATATGTAAGAAACAACGTTAATCTAACACAAAGCATCATTAATTATCCCTCAATCATTATAATCTACCTAACCCATGAATCTAAAAAATGTATATTCACTAATCTCCATAATCAACCTTGAATCCATATAAGATTTAAGACTAATCATGGTTAGAAAGTAAGAAAAACACTAAACCAAATGAAGTATTTCCTTAAAATGATCCAAAGATTCAATTTTTACATCAAACAAATTCCGGACATAAAATTATTTATGATCTAGATTATAATTTTCCAACCTAATCTAACAATAAACACATCTCATATGTAAGAAACAACATTAATCTAATACAAAGCATCATTAATTATCCATCAATCATCTTAATCTACATAATCAATGAATCTAATAAGTGTTTACTCACTAATCTCCATAATCAACCTTAAATCCATATAAGATTTAAGACTAATCATGGTTAGAAAGTAAGAAAAACACTTAACCAAAGATTCAATATTTTACAAGTTTTTCAAAGCAAATGAGATACGTTTGGGTTTTTGACCCTATCTCTATAATATTATTTGAGAAGTCAGTTTCCTATATGTCGCTCTCACGTTAACTCTCACGATGGTTGATTACATTGATACCCTTAATGAATTAATTTACATTTAAAATACTATTATATGTTTTTTTATTTAGTTTCCTTTTAAAAAATTTCCGAAAAATTTACACATATAATGAAAAAGGAATTTTTTAATAAATTTATAAAAAGAATTGAAAAACGAAAATATATGTATATAAAATATGATTTCATAAAAAATGGGAAAGTTCACAAAATAGTAATATTATTTAAAAAATATTTTTAACTAACATAAAATATAATTTTGAAGTAATAAAATACTTTATTTATAAATATTTTCTTAGATGAAAAATTATAAATTTCTATATAATGTGATTTCATTAAAAACAATTTACACCAATAATCTTGGTATTAGAAAAAGAAATATTATTTCTTTTAAAACATAATTTTAAACAATACAGAAAAATTCAAAGTAATAAAAATATTTTTATATATCTATATATTTTCTTAGATTATTACAATAAATAATTAAGTAACATAAACTGATATATGTTTAATTGTCTAGAAATAGTTTATAATTAGTAATATTTAAATGTTTTATTTATTTTTCATATATTTACTTGACTATAATATCTTTCAATTACAGAAAAAAATATCGATAAAATACATTATACTTATATAATATTATTTTTAAATACAATCACAATTTTTTACTGTTTATTTTTAAGAGATATTAAAAAAACTAAAAATAAATTTTCAAAATAAACATCGTTTGATCAAATAGTTACAAAATAGTTTAATGAGGTAAATATATTATATTTTATCATTATAAAAGTTATTTTTTTCTTACTATTAAATTTTCTTTTAAATTTTATGTTTTTATTTTTGTGGAACTTAATAAAACCATAATCAAAATACCAAAGCAAATCTGAATTTTCATTTTTAAGATTATTTAAAATAAATTTTAGTTTCCCTTCATAAAATCAAAGGCATAAAGTTATTTAGAATTCATAAAATATTTTAATTATTGTAAATATTGATATGTGTTCATGAGCTTTCAAAAATGTATCAGCTACTTACGCATGTAGCTTCCTATTGATCATCGCTTTATTTTCTAATATTTTTTAAAAAAACATCTACATATAATTTGATAAATATTATGAAAATACATGCACTTTGGATTTAATTATAATAAAAAGAATTATATTTGATTTTGAATTTGAAAGAATATATGTAACTCAATATACTCACAACATGAGTGATTCGACTAATCCAACTTATATCTAAAATCATAGATTTAACTACGATAAAATATATAATTTTATAAGAATAATAATTTATTTTATAAATATAAATCATAGGACAACTCAAAACATATTAAAATTAAAATAAAATATTAACCAACTGTTACAATTTAGTTCTTTTGTAAATTTTATATATATGCATGAGACTTCAGAATATTATCGTTTCGTTATATTAATTTATGTAATTTGGAATCATACACTTTAGTTTATTTTTTTATTTCATCCTAAGCACAATATATCTTAAATTATACATAATCTTCATAAAATGTATTCACATATCTAAGACAACAACCACCTAAATGCAAATAAGAAATTAATCAAAATTTTAATATATAAAATTAAAATATTATAGTTGAATTCAAAGATGCAATCTGATTTACCCAAATGATAACTAAATCGACTAAAAACAATAAAACCGATTAAATATAACATATATAAAATCATATCTATAATTAAAGTAATGTAATATTATTAATATAAATGAGGCATGTAAATTATAAATTAATTTAAAATTAAAAGTAAGTAGCAATCAATTATTATAATATATTTACTTTAGAAATATTTGCATCCGTGTATAAGCACGGGAAAATCACCTAGTAACATATATATATATATAGGAGTCCTCAAATTAAACCAAGTCAAACCAGAAATTAAACCACAAATGCATTCGATTTGGTTCCAATCGCAATTTCCCGGTCGCTATTGTCAAACATAGGTCACAATATGGGCTCTGGATATACTGGTAATGGGCCAAATGAAGAATTGAATCCATTATGAAATTAGATGACAAACTACATGCAGTTACATCATTGAAAAACATTACAATCTTTACCTGTGTAGCCACAAGTCGTACCTCTCTCGATTAAAGACATTCGGGAGCTGGCTTGGCTGGTTTTCTCCTATGCTTTTCATTGGTCAACAATCAATCCGCCCATTCGCTTTGCGCGCCGGGAGGGGTTTGTTGAAATCAATTAATCTAATCATACCTCAATTCTTAGAAAATAGGTTGGTCCAATTAAGTATATATTATACTTTTCATTAAACTAATCATAAAATTAATTAAAGTGTACAATTACTATTTTCTTTTCTTTCCTTAAATAAAAGCTACGAAATTACCAAATATGACTAATATATATATGACAATTAATGATTATAATAATAAAGATTTGATAACAATTTATATCTCATCCATCGTTTTTGTTTAATTTTATATTATTAAAATTAATTAAACAATCAAATTAGCTATAAACTTAAAATATAGATTTTTTTCGTATATGTTATATTTTTAATTTTAAAAAATGACAAAATTACTAAAACTGTGAAAATTATTATGTTAAAAATTAATGATCAATGGTTTAACATCCCCTATATATTAATCTAGAAACATTTAAAACGTTTAGAACGTGTAGTTTATACTAATTAAAAAGTGTCATGCTGAGTTGTCACGTAATTGAAATATTAATTTGTTTACGTGTCGGCTTGAAAATCAATTGAGAATTTTGTTAGTCCAAAATTAAATTGCTAAGAAATGTTATATTATATAGTATGTCCATTATCGACCATTCATTTATCAAATTGAAATTTATTATATATCATTTCCTTAAATAAAACCTACGAAATTACCTTGTGTGGTTATGATATATATAGTAATTAATGATTTTAAATAATGAATATTTGCTAATAATCTGTATATTTTCTATCATTTTTGTTTAATTCTTTATTATTAAAATAAATTGCACAATTACATTAATCATATATTAAAAATTTAGATTTTTTTGTATATGTTCTATTTTGAATTTTTCAAAACGAATATAAATTACTAAAACTGTTAAAAGTCTCACATAAAAGTTTGTGATGATTGTTTAAATTTTTTTCTATAATAAGATACAATGATAATAAAATCATATAAATAAATAATTTTATTTTAATAGGTGTTTATGTTAATATATATACTTCATATTGTTTAAATTTAATTATATATAATATACGATATATAAGATTGATTATTTTTATTTATTTATCCTAAAATGATTGCGAATAAACAAGAGCGGTCATTTGATTTATATGTGCAAGCCAATTTATTACATAATAGTAACTGATTTCTTAGTTATTTAATATATAATTATTATTTTATTATTTCATAATATTTAGAAAAATATTAAATAAGTAATAAATATAAAATATTTATTCTGCACAAGGCGCAGATCTTAAACTAAGTATGTATCTCTTTAATAATTTTGAATCTTAAACATTTTCTAAATCTCAGGCCAAAACAAAAGAAAAACATAAGAATAAACTCAAAAATCAATATTTATATCGAGCAATAACCAAAATGACACAAAAATGAGAAAAATATCGAAGATAAATAGGATTGACACGTGAATGTAAACTTCTCATAACCATAATCAACTTTTAAATTGCTAAATCATGACATAAAACCGAGTTGACATAGTTTCATTGTAACCAAATAGTAGGCATGAGATTCTTCGAACTAAACGTTATGTTTTTATGCGATAAATAATTTTTTGACCTAAAATATTTTTAAAAATGGGATCAGTTCATTAGTAAAAAAATTATGTAATTAACTAAAAGGTTTTTAAAAAAATGTTTAAGGGCCAAAATATTAATTCAATCAATAATATAAATTTTATTTTCTATACGATATTTTTCTTAAATAATTTTGATATAAATTTAAAGCAGGTCTCATCCTAGTTAAAATGACTAAAACATCATGATTTTAAAATGAACAAATACAATTATAGTTCCCACTATCGTCATTGTCGACATTGAGATCCATCCAAGTACCAACCAGATGTAACGCTGCGTAGATCTTCTCAAAGTCTAAATGAGTTTTGTCATGAGCTATGAATCTATGCCGCATTCCATTCAATTCAATTATACTGTGTCCAGCAACTTTCTTCACTCCTTTCTTCTCCATTGCTTCTCTCATAGACCTCGCCGCGCCAAACCGCTTGTTGATCGCATAAACGTTAGCTAGTCCGACATATCGTCCATCATTATCCGGTTGCAGCTCTACAAGCCTCTTTCCAACTGTTTCCGCAAGCTCCCAGTCTCCATGGTTTATACACCCGTTAAGCAAAGCACCCAGCATCGAACCGGTCGGCTTCATCGGCATTTCGGATATAAAACCGTATGCATCTTTAACCAGACCGGCACGGGAAAGCACGTCGACCATACAAGCGTAATGCTCGCTCTTTGGTTCTGCTCCGCTTTTCTCGAGACTCTTAAACAAATGCCAAGCTTCTTTCACTAACCCGCCGTGGGAGCAAGCAGCAAGCAAGCACAAGAATGTTATCTCGTCCGGTTCAAACTCTGATTCTTGCATTTTGTGAAACAATTGAAGCGACTCTCTTATGAAACCGTGACTCGCAAGCCCTCCAATCATAGCATTCCACATCAATACATCTCTCTCCTCAACGTTTGCTCCACAAAACACCCCCCAAGCGTCTCCTATCGACCCGGATTTAGCATACATATCGATAAGAGACGTCTGCAACATAGCTGTCAAAGGCAAATGCTTATCCACTATATACCGATGCACCGCCTTTCCTCTGTTCAGCGCACCCAAGTGAGCACAAGCGCACAACACACTAACCATAGTGACTTCATTAGCCTTTATTGAACTTACTCTCATCATCTCATCAAAAACTTCAAGAGCTTCGCTATACTCGCCGCTCTTTACATACCCATCTACCATAGAGCTCCACGACACAACATCTCTCTCGGTCATTTCATCAAACAACTTTCGTGCAGAAACAACATCCCCGCATTTCGCGTACCCGTCCAAGATCGAGTTCCAAGTGACCAAATTCTTATCAGGCATTTCATCGAACAATTTGCGAGCAGAAACACTATCTCGCAACGAACCGTACAAATGGATAAGAGAATTACAAATGTACAAATCCCACACGAACCCATTTTTCACTACGGAGGAATGCAACGACCCACCAAGTTGCCTATTCAAGAGACGTGAATTCGATTTCAGGAGAAACGGATAAGTCATGTGATCTGGTGAGAACCCGTTTCTCAGCATTTGGATATAAGCACGGATCGTTCTCTCGGGGGTTTTGCTATTGGAGAAGCCTCGTATCACGAAGTTCCAGCTGAAAGCCGGAGGATTTGGTAATCTCGTCAAGAATCTGTAAGCGTAATCGACGTCGCCTGTGGAGGATAGAGCAGAGAAGGAGAGAGCTCGAGAGGCGAAAGGTTCTTCCTCGGAGAGACCGAGTGTGATCAGAAGGGCGTGAGTCTTGATTAGCTCTGACATTTTCTTCCATCGGTGAAGGAGAATCGAGTTCGCGAAGAGAGACGATGATGATGACTTCAACATTCACTTCGCTCGATTTTAAATTTCGTTTAAGATCGCGAATCGGTTTTATTTCATGTTTGCAAATAATTGCAAATGAAGCCCTGAGATTTTTAAAATATGACAAATGACCCGCTTGCATTTTGTAATCCTTTAACTAAACCCCCAACGTCTTTAAAGAGAATAAATGACCCTGATGGTGTACTTAATCGGTTAATCCCAATCCTCAATCTTTGTGTGTTGCTACTCCGTGGAGATAAGACTGATAGTAACTTGCTACATCCTGGAATGTTGAGTTGATTCGGAGATTCGTGACCACTGTTACAGACTCTATATTATTACAAAGTCAAAATGCATAGATTTTGTTTAGGAGTTACATGTCTTAATAGGATCCAAACCGATTCAAGACTTGATTAAACTATAGAATCTCTACACTCAACAATTACTCTTTTAAACCTTTTAACTGTCTAGCAGCTAACCAACTCAAAGATTGTTGCTAATCTGTATATACGGCTACAATCCACTACAGCCCGCGCGCATAGACTAATCACAATGCTTTTTTTTTCCTTGCTATGAACTAATCATAATTCTATGCGCTAGGCTAGACTTATCACAACTTTTCGAAGAATAGGAAATGGATATTCGATTATGAATATGCTATAATCACAAATCTTTTTATAACTTGGTCCCTTTGCACTAGTTTGGGCCTTGTCAAGCTGACTTGTCACTATTAACCGCGATTCAGACAATTTAGTTCCTAATCAAAACATTTGTTTGATGTGTGCACGAGCAGTCTCTGTGGTCAATTGCAAAACGTTTGGTGTTTACACTTTAAAAAATGACAATAAACCACAAGAATAACCAAAAGTTCAATCCATGTTATCGTGAAGGGAACCCAAAAAAAAGGGTTTTATCGATGGTCACAGTTTGCTAAATTTTCAGCAAAAGAGAAGATAAAAAGATCCTTATCCTCAACACAAGATGACGTGGATCGTTCTGATTGGTTGAGTCAGTGGCGAAAATCTAAGGCATGGCCAAGTGAAAACTAGGAAAAGATTCTTGTATGATGAAACACGAGTTGATTCTTTTTTTGTCAGAAGTGTCACTTTCTTTATTTTGGTCCACACCATATAATAGTATTAATTTCAAAACTAAATAAATGAGAATGGGCTCCAGCTGTTTATCACATTTGACAATTATCAAATGATTCGTACGAGTATGTGTTCACTTTTGGTAATTGGGTGATCATTAGCAATAATTAGTGTCTAAACTTTACAAACTATAGACGCGTTTATCCAGCTAACCGATAACTACTCACTCATCAAAACACGAGGTAGTAGATAACTAATCGTCGAATCGGAAAGGTTGTAAAATACTCAAAACAATAACCATTGTCAGAAAGTGCGTACTTGCATGTCATTTTATAAGAGCCATTTGTAATAGAAACACAAAAGAGAGTGATCTAAAAATTAAATTAATTATATAAATAAACAAAATCGTAATCAGTGCAGGTGTAAAGTCGACTCACCAAATAATCACGTCATTGATTGTCTCTTATCCCACTTCTGCCACCTTGGGCCCTCTCGACGACCGATCGTTTTAGCACAGCTTTTCAACTAACGTGGAAACTGTAAATTGGAAACAGTTTTGCAAACTACTCCACATGATTTGCTCCACACTAACCACCATGAATCAATCATGACTCTTAATTAAGTACTCCTGTGATTAAGCATCGCCTGTAATTCCGACAATCAAATATATATGGGACCCACATTCTAACCCCAAAATAACTTAAATTCTAATGTCGGACCGTGGTCCCTACGCTACAGTCAACACCAGAGTCAGCGCGTGAGCTTAAACGCGTCCCTCGCATAAGTGAGCTGTGTGAGGGACCCACCAACAGCCATGTGCCCTACTTCCTGTCTCCACCAGCTTCTTGCTAAGCCACTCTTTAAAATCATTTACCTCTCAAATTCTCTCTTCTGGCACCCTCATGACGAGCAACGACGGATCAGGGCCTAACGGCGTCATAGCGGAGCATCCGTCAGCAGTTAACAAAGGAACTCTTAACGCCGTGAAGAAGCCACCGGCTAAGGATCGACACACCAAAGTCGACGGGAGAGGGAGACGGATTCGTATGCCGATCATATGCGCAGCTCGAGTTTTCCAGCTGACCAGAGAGCTAGGTCACAAATCAGACGGTCAGACCATAGAGTGGCTCCTACGCCAAGCCGAGCCTTCTATCATAGCCGCCACGGGAACGGGTACAACTCCGGCGAGTTTCTCCACCGCTTCTCTCTCCACTTCTTCCCCCTTCGCACTCGGGAAGCGAGGCGTGAGAGCGGGGGAGGGAGAAGCTGGTGCCGGAGCAGGAGGAGGGTTAACAGTTGGACCCACGATGGGGGCTTCTTTGATGAGTGGTGGTGGGTTTTGGGCGGTTCCGGCGAGGCCGGACTTCGGCCAAGTATGGAGCTTTGCTACCGGAGCTCCACCGGAGATGTTGTTTACACAGCAGCAGCAAGCAGCTACTCTATTCGTCCGACAACAGCAGCAACAACAAGCTTCAGCTGCAGCTGCAATGGGTGAGGCTTCAGCAGCTAGAGTCGGGAACTATCTTCCGGGTCATCATCTCAATCTTCTGGCTTCTTTGTCGGGTGGGAATACCGGGTCGGGTCGGAGGGAAGAGGATAACCCACGTTAAAAAAAGGTCTTTGTATTTTGTGCTCTTTGGATTAGGGATACTTGAGTATGTATAGAAAACTTATCTGTGTTTTATATGTATTCTAAAATGGTTTAACGAGTACTTAATTTGTGTGTTTTTGTTGTTCAGGTTTTAGTTAAAATTTTAGATTATTGCTTAGGGTTTCAGGGTTTAAGAATATTTGGTCTAAGAATTTGTTAAGGAGAGAGGCAGTGAGGTCGATTGATTGATTGTTGTTACTAAAAACGCCATAATGGAAAAAGCTCATTGTACGTTATGTGCATGATTTCTTTTATGGTTCACGTCAGTGAAGTTGAGCCCACAGGAACTATTGAATATTGATCTCTCCTTACCACCGGTCAAAGGATTGTAATCCTGAATGTTTCTCGTGACTTGTATGAATGAGGGAAATGAAGATAAGCAAACAAAAAAGGGTCTTATACGTCAATTTCTTGTGAAGTGGTCCTTGTCTTTTGAATGATTTGAGGTATGCATGGTAGTCATAAAACTTCTGTAGTGTTTTGTATAAGCTTGGTATAGAACTGAAAAAATTGATTATCGCACATTTTTGAAAGAAAATAATTGTTTGATGAAAGAATGCTGGACGCCTTGGATTGTAAACGCAGTGGTACAGCAGTTCCACTAGTAAAAGGGAAGAGAAGAATACAAACAAATGGTCTACAAGCTTGCTAACTCTACACGAGATACAAAGAATTCAAAATGTGTGAAAATTCATTTATAATTTGAGGCAATAAAATACAAAACTAATTATGAGCCAAAAGTTTTTTTTAGGGTGGTATTGGCTAAACCAATCAAATCCTCCATGTTTGTTGTAAATGCAAATCCAATTGATATCTAACTACCATTACTAATTTGAACCGGAACAAACCGATTGCTTGGTTATGTAAAACCACGATTTAGAATGCCACTATGATCCGATAAACCATTAATTAAATCATAGTTGAACCGGTGAGATAACCGCTCTCGAGCCGGTTATCCTAAAAAGGCCTTGTTCTTGACATTTTTGGGGATTTTTAGGTCTTCCCTCAACGTGATTTTGACCGGAAGCTCTAATCTATCTCCGTGATTAAAACAAGTTTCTTTTCTCGGGAAGAACACAGATCGAACAGCCCAAGCAAAGAATCAACATTTTTTAAGTGTATGATTCACGCGATTCTGATTCCGTCTCAGCAGCTGTTAAATTCAATTGGGTATGTCTCGGATCCTCCTTGTTATGTTGGGTTTCTGCTTTAGGAAACCCTTTAAGCATTCCTTGTTTTAGATCTTCGATTTTCATGTAAAAAAAACTGTATCTTGGAATCATATCATGATTCCTTTTTAATGGATGAAGGAGAACATTGTTGAGGCCTTTGTCACAGTTAAAGGTTGATTTGTTACATTAATTGAGCTTAATGTTCTTGAGATTTTGGTTTAAAGATATATCTTTAGTGAAGTGAGAGTTTGCATAGTTGAATGTTTCCCATATTTGGCTTATTCCTTCCTTTGTGTTATAATCGACCTCAATAACATCTTGTCTGGTCTGTAACTCGTGTTTTTTTTTTTTCAGGTCTGAGCTAAACCTTGTAAAGAATCAATGACAGAGATCTTTACTGACACTGGATTCAGACAGTTAACACAAATGCTCCTGGCGATAATCTTCTTCCACACATCGGAATACATTCTCGCCAGAGCCATTCACGGACCATCGAGAGTCACTCTAAGCTCACTCCTAATCACCAAACACTACGCTTTCGCAATGCTAGTATCCATCCTCGAGTACCTAATCGAGATCACTCTCTTCCCGAACCTGAAACAGCACTGGTGGATCAGCAACTTCGGTCTCGTAATGATTCTTCTCGGTGAAGTCCTTCGCAAAACCGCGATCATCACGGCGGGCAGATCCTTCACGCACCTTATAAAGATCCGCCACGAGGAGCATCACAGGCTTGTGACGCGAGGAGTGTATCGAATCGTGAGGCATCCGAGCTACTCCGGGTTTCTTGTATGGTCTGTGGGGACGCAGGTGATGCTGTGTAACCCTGTTTCGGCGGTTGCGTTTGCGGTTGTGGTGTGGAAGTTCTTTGCGGATAGGATACCTTATGAGGAGCATTACTTGAAGCAGTTTTTTGGGAGACAGTATGTGGAGTATGCGCAGAGGGTTCACTCTGGTGTTCCTTTTGTAAACTGAAAAAAGAACAATTTGAATCAGTTATTAACATTTATTTATAGATTACTATTTGCATAGAAAATCATTAAAAGAGATTACTCATGTTTTAACATAATTGTATTTGTCCCTGGTGAGTGAGTATTTGGTTGTTCTACTCATGACTGATATTTTATTTCTTTTGCCTTGGATTTGATTTTTTGTTGTTGTTGTTGTAGTTTTGAGTTTCAAATTAATTCAGTTTCTAACTAAAAAATTGGTTTGACATCGGTTCTGTTGGATTTGGTTTAGCAGTGGAGTTCAGAAGTAATTTTTGGGTGTTATTCAAATGAGCTAGAGAGTTGCTTTCTCGGGGTGTTATTCAAACACTCTGGATGAGCTAGAGGGTTACATTTTGGGGTGTTACTCATACTCTCTGGCTGAGTTAGAGGGTTATTATTACTTCTTGTGTCATAAAACCTTAACCACAGTGGTGGGTAAGCTCCGGCGAGGCGGCGAAGAGTCTCCGAGAGAGCGAGAGCTTTGGCTGATCGTTAATCTCGAGGAGGGACCATGTTGAGCGGAGGCTCACGTGCCTTGCAGCATTTGTCCGATTACCATCATCATCATCACACATCCATCGGATTAGGATTAGGTTTTTGCGGGGCTAAGATCGTGCAGCTCTCTTCACATTTCCTCAGGCCTTCGAGAGGTCAGCTCAGCAATAAATTGCGTCACCGGATGATTTCTTCATCTGGGTTTCATTACAGAACTTCCGGCGAAACGCCTATCCTTCACAACTGCTTCAGGTTGTTTTTGTACTCCTCGATTTGAAACTTAGATGTTATGTTGGTCTTTTGCTGAGGATTTTGAAATATAAAGTTGGCATCTTGACGACGTGACATGAGTTTCCCAGTTTAGGTTCTTGCGTGTATTGTCTGTTGAGCTATTATGTTCCTTGATTGGACAAGTTTTAGGACTTATGTTTTGAAGTAATGTTACTGCTCTCTAATTGATGTACAAGTTGATGTACAAGTTGATGTCTTTTTCTCATTATCTGTTTTGTTTTCTTCCTTCAAAGCCAGCGAAAAGATGATCCTGAGCTTCCAGCTGATGAGTCAACCCCTGTTTCAGGTATCTTCCTTGCTTGTTTCTTGCCTTGCTTCATTTGAACTCTTTATCTTACCTAGTTTTTAGATGGTGAATTATGCAATAACTAGCTTTTAAGTGTAGTGCGACACTAGAAACTTGATAGAACGACAGATATTATTAGATGTTATCGTTTTTGACATTTTATGTTGCAGGAGGTATTGTAGCTCTAGGGAAGTTTGATGCCCTGCATGTTGGCCATCGAGAGCTGGCCATTCAAGCTTCTAGAATCGGAACTCCTTATCTATTATCTTTTGTTGGAATGGCCGAGGTCTTCGGTTGGGAGCCTAGGTAATATCTACCTTATGGTCTTCAAGTATTCATGCCTTCCCTTTCCTTTTGTTATACTTTTCGTTGCCTCTATCCACTTTCAACATAGGTATACATTGGTATGATCCAATCAGTTTGTGTTCTATCCCATGGTGACTACTGACAAATATATATGTACAAGCAGGGCTCCTATAGTAGCCAAATGTGATCGAAAACGAGTGCTTACCTCTTGGGACTCATACTGTGGAAACAAAGCACCAGTAGAGTACGAGATTGAATTTGCCAGCGTGCGGCATCTTACCCCACGACAGTTTGTGGAGAAGCTATCAAAAGAGCTCAGAGTCTGCGGAGTTGTGGCAGGCGAAAATTACAGATTTGGATATAAAGCATCTGGGGATGCCTCTGAGCTAGTGAGATTGTGCGAGGAGTATGGTATCGGTGCCTACATCATAACCTCTGTGATGGACAAGAAGCAAGACTCAGAACAGAGAAACTCAGGGGACTCAAAAGATAGAGGGCAAGTCTCCTCTACACGTGTACGCCAAGCTCTTGCAGCGGGAGATATGAGTTATGTATCAGAGCTCCTTGGCAGAGCACACCGGCTTATCTTGCAAGTCAACAACACCGGAGATATGCAGAGTGAAAGAAGGATCTCTTTGCCGAGATCATCAGTACTTAATCTACCGCCTGGAAATGGAGTTTACAAGGCATGTTTGGTTCTAGCTGATGATGAGCCTTCAGTTCCGTGTAGTGTAGTTGTTGATTCATCATATATACATGTAGAAACAGAGGAGCTACTACTCTGTAATTCAGATTTGGCTCAAGAGTTCTTGAGTGTTGAGTTTGGTTGATTCAATCTTTGATTAGTTCCTATCAATTCATTTGTGTCTCCATTGAAATTCTTACAGAAAACAAATATTGTTCATGTTTTAAAAAAGATTTGTTTCTAAAAGTTACATTTTTTTATTTGTAACACAAAATTATATTAATTTATTAACAAATTTTGTTATATAATTAAAATATTTTAGTATAGAAGAAAAGACTCGCATGAACAAGATCTAGATTAGTTTTTATTAACCAATAGCGATAAACTATAAACTTCAACAAAATTGTTTGTGTTTATTAAATTTTTATTGGCTAAAAATTATGAAAAATACTATTTTGTGTACTTTAACCAAAATTTAATTTATTTTATTAATATGTGCGAAAATTCTAATTTAAATTTTTTTTTTTTTTTTTTTTTTTTTTTTTTTTTTTTTTTTTTTTTTTTTTTTTTTTTTTTTTTTTGAAATAGATAATTTATTCGTTTAAAACTCCAATAGAATTTTGTACAGTATTGTTTGTCTTTCTAAGACTATTTTCTTATCAATCAGGTAAAGAAGAAATGAAATATTTCTAAAACTCCAAAGCTTCTAAGAAACACTGGCTTTAACTATTGTTCTTCACTGTCTTCATAGCTCAGAGAAAGAGCTTTCTCAAGGCAATTGAAAGCTTTCTTGTAGCTTAAGAACCCCATGAACCAGAAGTCGAAACCATCGACCGTGACTACTTCCATGTACTTCTGTGACGGTTTCGTCGTGTTCTGACTCTGGTTCACTCTCTCGATCCTGCGCAGTGGAATGGACACTTTGTAGTGAACTCGGATCATGTCTCCTTGAGGGGAAGCCACCTTTATCGATCTCTCGCTGCAGAAGGCCATTTTCTTGGAAGAAATGAAGAGAAGGCCTGCGATGGGACCCGCTGTAGTGGAAAGGTAACACTGATAAGTTTTGAAGAGTTTTTCATCTTCCTTGACTCTGAAGAGCCGCTTATAGATCTTCTCTAGACCTCCAACCTGAAGAATCTTAGCCCCCAAAGATAGCTTTCTCTTCACTGTT
This sequence comes from Brassica oleracea var. oleracea, assembly GCF_000695525.1. Classification (NCBI taxonomy): domain Eukaryota; kingdom Viridiplantae; phylum Streptophyta; class Magnoliopsida; order Brassicales; family Brassicaceae; genus Brassica; species Brassica oleracea. Next base: position 1,855,787 of record NC_027750.1, read on the forward strand.
TCGGTTAGCTTTGGTCTTAACTTGTTCTGGTCTCTAGCTCCAGTGGTGAAACCATCAGTTTTCTTCCTTTTAACAACTGATTTTTTGGTATTACTAGAAGCCGGATCAGGTAGATACCCTACCGGATAAGTAATGACTTGTTGATCAACTCTGCTCATGTTCATCTTTAGAGGATTGAGTAATTGATCTTGATGTTGTGTGATTTGTAAAATGAAGCTGATTGATGAAATGGTTTGGTGGAGGCTTAAGGTATTTATAGGGCAATGAAAAGAGAAGATATTTGACTCATTCTTTATAACCTTTTTCTGAGCGCAGGATGAGTCATAATGTGTCATCAACGATTCAGCAAGAAATGAAAGAAAGATTAATTCATTTTGAATATATTTTGGTGATTAGAATTAAAGCAATTTGTTTGACTGCTTTGATTAGGATCACACGCCCCTCACGTTAGACTCCGACATGCTTTTTAACCTACTACAAGTTGGCAAGACGGCATACTTCTTCTTTTTTTTGATATTGTCTAGTTTCTTACCCATCACATGACATGCATGTAAATACGTATCTCTTGTGTAGTTTCTTACACATCAGTTTCTTACACATCACATGCATGTAAAAACGTTTCCGTTCAGCAAAATCTCAGTTGCCTATATATCTTTACTAGTTAATTTTTAGATATTTTGTTACATTTTCAATTAATTTGGAACATGAAATGAAAAAAATGTTCAGAAAAAATATAAAAGTAGAAGACAAAATAAGAAATAATATAAACGCTGACTTATGGAGAAGGGATGTTGTGGCTTTGGAGCTTTCTGAGTTGGCATGGTGACTTTCTGACGCCATATTATCTTGCTAAGATAAGGTATTGTCATGTATTTGAAAGTCAGAAAACTAATAAAATAAATCACAAAAGGAATTATGGTTTGAAATGGATCCCACCACAAACTATACCTGCCGTTCTATGATGATTCTATCAATTCGTCACCCGTGTGATCTACACAAGATTCAAATGCGTTACACAGTTACACCTTTTTTCTGTATACTACTATTAGTGTATGTTAGCTTTAGATGTACTGAACTAGTAAAACTATCATCATTTATGCATGAAAACAAGTGCATCTTTTAGATGTATTGAACTAGTTAACTATTATATATGCTTGAAAACAAGTGTATGTTAGCTATAGATGTATTGAGCTAGTTTTCCTTGTGATTCCTATAAAAATTTCCTCAAAGATATAAAAGGTGTGCTTCCTGCTTCTGGAGTTGTCAGTTCCAAGCTCTCCGGTAATATTTGGAACTTTGGATCATGCCAGGGACCCTCAGATCAACAAAACTTCAACATGCATGAAGAATCTGCTGCCTTTGGGAACACTCATGTTAAGGCACAACGATTTTAACTTGTTTATGGCTGAGTAATCTAATGATGACGTACCACTTCCAAGTGGGTGGTAATAACAATTTCTGCTTTCCTTTTCATGTATCCTCGGTCTATAAGCCTGGTTGTGGCATCTTGTTATCATGAAATATATAGATGAAAATTTTGTAAACATCTGGATTTTCATGAGAGAGTTTTTCATAACTCAAATTACTATTGTTATTATAATATTATTTTGATTGATTATTTATGATGATGGAATCTCATATTAAGCAAAGTGAATACATAGATTGAGTAGGAGATGATTTGGTACACTCTTCCTGGCTTCAACAGTAAATATTTTGCTAGGTATCAGTTTCACTTGATTGACGCAAGATGTAGATGAAATCATCTTATGCTGTGCGTCTGGTGAGAGTATACATTTTGCAGGCATGAGGCTCCACTAAGGCAGATAGTTGTTTTCTAACACCTGAGTGTGTTACATGCTGCATTCATCAAAAGGTTTCATGATTAAGTTTCATGTTTGAGTAATAATAAGGAAAAAAGGTTTGATTTATCATAATTTACCGCCCATAAGTCACGAGCGTTAACAATAGCTGATGAATCTAGACCAATGTCCTCCCATCGAGCATTAATGTTAGCAGGTGATGATCCTCTATTCCATAGGATAACTGCTACCCGTTTCATGCTTAGTGGACCTGCCCATACCTGCATTTTCCAACCATACATGTTATGTATATGTCTTCATATTGTTCTTGTTTGGTATGTGCATGCATACATAAACAAGAAGTATAATACCTCAAGATCACCATCTTTCTTGATTTTCTTTCCTTGGATCCCAAGTTTGTCTGAACATAAGCATCTAAAAGCTCTTACTACTACTTCTAAAGTGTTTTAAGAACTTTGTTTGATATTAGTTAATTACCTTGATTAACAGCAATCACCTCTTTGTTACTAAGCAACTCAAAGGTGACTTTGTCCATCGATCTAAGATCACAACCAATCAGCAGAGGAGCCTGCAAGAGACAAACACAGTCCAACATTTGTTATCACGTAAGAAAAACATTCATACTATGTTCATCATACTTTTGCCAATGCCCATATACTGAAATGAGATCTGTATTCTTCTCTAGTCATGCCTCCATTACCCACTTCAAGCATGTCTGGATCTGTTTCAGTTTCACGGACATTACTTTCTCTACTCACATCTGTTTAGTTAAACAAAACTACTTACCGTTCCATGATCCAGGTCTTGCGTAAGACGCCCATCTATCATTCTGATCTGCTATCATTGTCATGCTAATAACCAAAATAAAATAAAATAAGTAAGAGACGATCATATTCATGTTCTTGTTACACTAAGATTGCAAGAAAGAGCCATAAAAGAAGAGAAACCTCTTCCAGTTATCTCGGATGTCTCCTGTTGTTCTCCAACTGTTACCAATATCTCCTGCCCATGTTGCTGGATCCTCTTGTCCCCTGCGTTTTACAATACAGTTTCAACATCAGATCAGACCAAATTTGTCTGAAAGAAAAAAGAATCCATAACTTGTGTTTTGGTTCTTACCATTCACACAAAGAGAAGAATATGGATCTTCCTGAATTGATCAGAGCTTTGCTCATCTTTGGGTATCTTTCTTTTGGACTTGTTCCGGTGTTTTGGCAGTTATCATACTTCAAGTAATCAATGCCCTGTCAAAATTCACCATAACAAAAAGACACAGAGCTTCAGGATTGGTTTCAAATGTAACATGCATGCATACATACATACATACCCATGAGGCAAATGTTTTGGCATCTTGTTCTTCATGCCCTAGTGAGCCAGGCATGGTTTGGCTGCAGGTAAGGGTCCTAGCAATCAAGAAATAAAGGACGATCAATAAAGAAACTATCAACTATGTCTTGACAAGATTTGAGTTCTATAACAAAAGTCTCTTGTGTATACCCAGCATCAGAGTAGATACCAAGCTTAAGCCCTTTGCTGTGAACATAATCTGATAAAGCTTTGATCCCTGAAGGAAACGTTGACGCTTTTGCAACCAAGTTTCCCTAATAAATACATCAAAAAAAACATCTCAGTTTCGTTCTTGGATTGTCGCACACATCTCAGTAAAAAAAGAAAATTTTCATTTGGTATTTCTTTAACCTGAGAATCTCTCTTGAGTTCACCCCAACAATCATCTATAACACACAGAGAAAAACAGTACACAACAATAAGAAAAAAAGAGAGATGAGTAACAAACAACAGCAACATCTTATTTGTTTTACCTATGTTGATATACTTGTAGCCTATTGCAGAGAGACCACTTGAGACCATTGCATCCGCTGCAGAGAAACTCAGACATTAATCAATCATTGCTTGTATCAGATTTTATTTTCTATATAATTGAATCAGTAGTTACCGGTTTGTTTGATAAGAGTTTCATTGATGTTACACTGAAAATGATTCCAGCTGTTCCACCTGATAAGAAAGTACAAGCATAAGAGGAAGGTAACTTGTGAGTCAAGGAGATTAAAACAAGTGAAGAGGATCGAACCCCATTTGAGGAGTGAGAGCAAGTCCATTGTTCATCAACATTCGACTCTGAAACCCATCAACCACCTGAGTCAGACTCAGACTCAGACTCAGAGTGAAAGTAATGATCCGTATGAAGAAACCAAGAAGAGCCATTGCTTGATCAAAGTTTCTTTGCTTGTTTCCTTCAATGATTATAGTAATTAGACAGATTGTGACAAAGAGAGAGAGAGATTCAAGAAAAGTCAAAGATGGGTTCTGTAATGAATGTTGATGTTAAAGTGTGGGAACTGTGGAATCATAACCAGAGATCTGTGTGTAATATATATAGGACACAAACACTGTGACTGTCCTACCATAGCAAGTGGGTCGTTTTCCATTTTAAATTTAATTTTAGTTTCATTATTGGTTTTTCAGATAAAAAGAATACATATTTTTCTTTATTTATTATTTATGGTTGTGACGCAAAAAGTGTAGAGAGATTTGAGGAAAAGAAGAAGTTCTTGTCAGTGTAAGACGTATTCATAGTTAAGAACTGTAATATAAAGTTTGAGGATAACATATCTTCTTAACTGTTCAAGAACTTTAGTATATATTGTTACCCACTTTTAGTTATGAATCAGTTCTGAGACTGATAATGCCATTTAGATCCAAAACATAGAAACAGAATACTTCACGCCTTTCAAGAAGTGGTTAGGTCTTTATCGTCATGATCGCACTGGACTCTATCTAGTAGACACAATCGAATTTTTGCACTTTTATTTCTATATAGTTAACATATTATGCATTCATAAATGATGGTGTACTATAATGGTGTTCAGATTATATATTATAGTGTTAAGTATATACAAGCTTTACATATATTTTTAAGACTTCAACTACTGTAAATACATCCCACAACCTGTTTCTAGGTAAGGTTAAAAGTGTTGCTCAAAAAAAGGGGTAAGGTTAAAAGTATGAACTTTAAGATGAACTTTAAGATGTATCACGCCGCACGAGTAGAAAGAGTATACTTTAAGGTAAAGTCTCTTAAGTTATTGAAATGATCAGGACCACATGTGATTTGACTTGTGACACACGCCAAAAAAAAAAAAAAAAAAAAAAAAAAAACATCATTGTACGGACACATATTTCATTTTTGAAAATGAAATTCACTGAATCAAATGTAGAACAATTTTATTGAAGGAACCGATAATTGTTTCTACAGAACAATTGGATATTTATTACAAGGTAAACCCTCTAATCTCAGGCAACAGGTTTGAGAACATACAACTTACACGCATGTGAATCAACTGTTGCCGTCAAGTTCCCTACAAACTTTTGCTTCAATGTCTTGTGCTGTTCTCATATCACAACAAAAAAACACATTCAACAGTAAGACAATGTTTGATTTTGTCTTTGTTATGGTGTTTGGTTTATGTTAAGTATGTATGCGCATACCTCCCATAGATCTCTAGCTTCAACAATGCTATTTGGAGGGATCTCAATATCATCCCAAAAAGCAGTAATCGGTAATCTTGTTGGTCCACGGTTCAACAGAAGCAAAGCTACTCTGTAACCTGACAATGGTCCTGCCCAAATCTGATTCATTACCACCAAAACGATTAGTTTAGATGAGAAAGAATCTGTCTATAGATGAAATTAGTAAAACGTTGGTTCTCGAACAGACCTGGATATCACCTTCCATTCTAGCTTTCTTGGCCTGAACACCATGTGAATCTACAAGAACCACTTATAAGTTTGTAATATACACTCAATCAACATGTGTTTTGAGGAATCAGCTAAACAACAATAGTTAAGTACCTTGATTAATAGCAATAACCTCCTTGTTTGCCACTATCTCCATAGTTTCTTTAGTCATGTTTCTTATGTCACAACCAAGTAGAAGAGGAGCCTATAATATAAATACATACATCATTTGTTTTCAGACTTGATAGTGTTTTTTTTTATTAAAAGTTGGTTTAGTTACCTTGGATATTGCCCATATGCTGAAATGGACTATGTACTCGTCTTTAGTCATCCCTCCATTTCCCACTTCAAGCATATCAGGATCTGCAAACCAACAACATAGTCACACACACACCACTAGTCATAAAATTTCTCAAACACATATATGTTCTCTTCTTGCTGATATATACCGTTCCAGCCACCAGGCCTTGCATGCTCAGCGTAGAATTCGTTCATGTCTGCATTGGCGAGCATACTGTACAAGTAAAAAAAAAAACATTTAGAGACTCTTGAGTAAACATGTGACCATCTTTTTTTCTTTTTTTCTTCTTCTTTTACCTAAGCCAACTATCATTGATGTCAATAGTGGTTCTCCAGCTGTTGCCTAGTGGAGATCCCCAGAGAGCTGGATGCATGTCCCCCCTGATAAGTAACCAATTCATAAGTCTCAACTCTTCCAGGGAAACAGAATCAACACAATGAAAGGGGACATGATTGATACCATTCACATAAGGAGTGAAAGATGGGACGGCCAGATTTCATCAGAGCTCTGGTCATAACTGGATACCTACAATGTATTGGCAGTGAATGTGAATCCCATACTGTCTACCAGGTATGATCAGTAGTTACTAATACCTGACGGTTGGTCTAGAGCCATCGGTGTTGCAGTTATCATACTTCAAGTAATCTATTCCCTGAAATAATAACCAATCATTGTTTAATCAGTACTTGTTGTCTCATTCTTATTCAGTTTATGAGATGAAAAATAATGTGAAATAATGTACCCATTCAGCAAATGTCTTGGCATCTTGCTCCTCATGGCCTAGAGAGCCCGGCATGGTTTTGCTGCATGTCAAGTACCTGTGAAGAACCAAACAATCATTTGAGTCCAATGTGTATTCATTCCTCAAAACCGATGAAACTATAATAGTGTACCCTGCATCAGAGTAGATCCCAAGCTTAAGGCCCTTGCTGTGAACGTAATCGGCAAGGGCTTTAATGCCAGAAGGGAAAGTTGATTTCTTTGGCACTAGGTTTCCCTGGAACCACAGATTTGAAGAATTAAAGATTCTACCAAAGTGCAAGAAACAAGAAGTGAAACTAAGTGAGAAAAAAAAACTTATAGTACCTTTTGGTCACGAGCAAGTTCAGCCCAGCAATCATCTGGGAAACAAACCAAGAAGTTAAACATTAATCAAATAACTTTGAGAGTTTATTACAACTTGAGAGTCAAATACAAGAGGCATTTACCGATATTAACATAGTTGTAACCGAGCTTAGAGAGGCCAGTGCTAACCAAAGCATCAGCTGTTACATTGCATATGATTTGTTTAGAAGACATAAACACTATATAGCAAATGGCTCCACATAATCTAAAGACAAAACCAAACCAGTTTCTTTGATGACTTTCTCATTTATGTTACAGCTAAAATGGTTCCAGCTGTTCCACCTGCAATATCATTATAACCAACTTCTTTCTTTCAGACATCATCAAGAACATAAAAGCTAGGCAAAGAGCTAGAGAGAGACATAAGAGTTGTTTACAGACCCCATGGGAGGAGTGACGCCTAGGCCATTAGCGAGTAGATGTCTTCGTACGATCTCAGAATCTTCGCTGTCAACGTCACGGGCTCTTTGGACTGATCTAGAAGTCGTCATCAACATTGATGACGTTATCACGATCATAAGTACTGACATCTTCACCATCTCACTTTTCTCTCCTCTCGCCATTTCTTCAAAGTCTCCTCTATAGACGACAAGAACAGAGTGCGAAGATCTTTGGCCGACACTGCTTTAGTAGTAGAAGCTCAAGAGTGTTCTATATATTCTGCTTTATTCCCATTTTGCCCCTAGCACTCTTATCTAGACCAGATCATAGGATCTTTCTTTTCATCATTTTCTAGACTAAGAGATCACATCTTTTGACCAAAAAAAAAAAGAGATCACATCTTTCTTTTTTAATAAATCTAACGTCCACAGAAATCAATGGTCATTATATAACTCTTTTTGAAAAAAAAGTTTATATAATTATAGTTTCGGATTATACTATATTATTATTTTTCCTGTTTTCTTACAGAATTTCGATGATTGGTGGTTTATTCTAAAGATGAGAAGATTAAAAACATTTTGATGGAGGTGTTAATTTGTTTTTACGGATATATTTTTTGTTGAAATTAAGGAAAGTCTTAGAAAGTTTGAAAAGTTGTAATGAAAATCCATTATTAAAAAAAAACTTTGAAAAGTTTTTAATAAGAAAAGAATCTCACGTTTCTTGGAATAGCTGAGATAAAATAAAATACCTTTATGGAAGCAAAATCGAAATACACATGGGTCTGTCTTTTTATTTATTGTTAATATTTATATTTGATGGATTATATAATTCATATGTTTCTCAGGAGATCTTATTCCAGTTTTAAAATTAATTATATTTCTTTCCCTGTAAATTGATTTTCATTGAAGGGTTTTGAATCTTGTTGATGTATCACTTTCAGTCAAGGCCGGACGGGATATGCATGCATGTTGAAAAGAATGACCACCACTTTAATATAAGAGAAATATAGGTTTTGAAGGTTTACAAAAAAATGTCATATAAATTAAATTAAATCGTAGAATCTATAAGACTATAATAAACAAAAGCTATAACCTATACATTAGATCAAATCCGAAGGACAACAAAATATTGTGATCCACTAGTCCAATATCAACCGCGATATATTCATGACTATTCATTCAAATGGAACCTGAAACTTCGAATACTCTAAAAATCCAAAATTAATATAAGAAAACATATACAACTTCAAGTATTTTGGATACTTTGTACATTGTAATAAACATTACACTATTCCCCAAAAAGTCGAAACCTGATTCACAAGAAAACCTTCAATAAAGAGAGAATCCACTGTGACTTCATGAACCAACTCTCCGACCCACCTTCTTTACATTCCTCTAATCTATCTCCTATAATATATAACCACTCTCACATTTCTCTACGATCGTATACGTTTACACAAGCATCATCTTCATCATCGTTCAACAGAGATTAAAAAAAAAAAAAACAAGAAGATGTCGTCTGATTGGGGTCCGATTCTAGTGACGGTGATACTCTTCGTGATGCTCACGCCAGGACTTCTGTTTCAGTTGCCAGGACGACAAAGATACGTTGAGTTTGGTAATTTTCAGACGAGTGCTGTCTCCGTTATCGTACATTCTCTTCTCTACTTCTCCCTTGCCTGCGTCTTCCTCCTCGCCCTCAAGATTCACATCTACATCGGCTAAGTCCATCCCCTTTATTTTCTACGTTTCAATATGTTTTTTTTTTGTTTTGAGAAAGTACGTTTCGATATGTTGTTTCCAAGTTTTCTTATAAAATTTACGAATTTTAAATCGTTTTCATTGTCCATTTCTTTGCATCGGACACTTTTGCTTTATATGTGTAATGATGTGTTTACCTTTTCTCTTCTTGTAAACGCAAAGATTGGTTCAAATAATATAATGTCATTTGTAACATTTAATACCTGAGATTAATCGATTGCATTTAATTTCATTTATTCTTGTCTTTTAATGTTATCGATCGGTCAATTATTTCGGTTTTAAGGTTGGACACAAACCGATCATGAAACCAAACTAAACCGATTATCGCTTTCTCTCTAAACGACAATCACCAACTAATAATTGCACTAAGCACCGACAATAGTTTCAAATCCAATTAACTACTAACTGTTTATCATATTATTATTTTCAAATGTCAACCGAATCTAATATTTACAAACACAAACATTAACTTATTAATATTCCCAAAACTACAATACTCATTTTGATACAAAAGTATAACTTTAAGATAAGTGTACTGTGGCATTTCAAAAAAGGAAATTATTATACTGTAATAATGTTTTATTTTATGAAGGTATATTTTGAATTCAGGTAAGAGATAAAGTACTACTATTGGCCTATATATTGTCAGTTTGTCACAAATAACTTAGATTTGTCCTTTTAGCAAATAAAAAACAAACTTAGATTTGTCCAATAAATTTTAGCTTGGGATGTAAATGATAGTAAACCTAAATACTAATAATTCAGATAGGAATGTTTTAGTTTGAAAATAGAATTTTATCAAAAATTTAGAAACTAAGTTTAATTTTTTTTATTAATATCATAACTAATACTCCATCTGTTTTTTATTGTAAGTAGTTTAAGTAAAATTTGCTTTTTTCAAAATATAACTAGTTTTCATAATTCAAAGTAACTTTTATTTTTATTGGGTATAGTGTGACCAATCAAATAATATATACTTATATATGATTGGTTTAACTACACCTAATTTATATATTAAATGCTACTTTTGAAAAAATTAATAACTTTCTTAATATTTGTGCATTTACCTAAAAATACCTACATAAAAAAAAAAACAGAAGGAGTATAAGCCAAAAATTTTAGGTGGAACTAGTAGATTAGATTACAGTATGATTTATTCTACTAAAAAGTAAATTAAAAACTATGAACCGTGTGTGATATTCTGGCGGTTAACAGTTCTAGTAAATCGACTTTGTAATTTTTAAAAATTCTTTTGTAAAAAGCGAAAAATTATTAGGAATTTGAATAAAAGAAAATAAATAAATAAAAGCAGCTTCCTTTCTCTCTGTGTATCATTCACACATCTCTCTTCTTCTTCTCTTTCACTTCGCCATTAGAAAGAAAGATAAACACTTTGAAAATACAAACTCATCCCAACAACTCCCTTTTATTTACCAAAATTTTAAATCTTTTTCGTAAAGCGAACAGCGACGTTCACTGCACGGATACTCTTCTTCTTCTTCAAACCTGCATTCTCCTCCTCCAATCAATCTCCAGATTTCGATTTAGCCGTCGAGAAAGACGAGATCTTTAAGGTGATTCGAAGCTCATGCATTCGTGAATGTTCGCCGTTTCAAGGGTTTCGTTTCCGCCATGACCACCAAGCGCGCTTACAAGCTCCGTATCCTTCTTTGTGTTTCTTTAATTACTCAATTTTAGAAGCTTCTTTGTGTTGTGAATCATTTGATTAACTAAAGTGCCTTGCTTGATCTGCTGCTTGTTCACGAGATCTGTACGCACTTCTTAGCTTTTATCTGTGATTAAATTATGACTTTTAAGACTATTAAAGTTCCTTTCTTTTGACTACGTGTCTCGTTATGTGAGAGTATAGCTTAGCCTTGACTTTGTGTGATTACATTTGAAAAAGAGGAGTTTGTGGCACATTCTGCTGCTGTGAACTGTCTTAAGATTGGGAGGAAGTCCTCTAGGAAGCTAGTAACGGGTGGGGAAGATCACAAGGTTAATCTTTGGGCTATTGGTAAGCCCAATGCCATTCTGGTCAGTTCTTTCTCACTTCTCCCTCCACTGCTTTTATTGTGGAGTGCTTCTCGGTTTGATTATGATTTTATGAGTTACTTTTAGGACAAAATGAGACATGATTTAAGATATAATGTAGTAAAGCATTTGGGAGATTTTATATCTGAGTGTCTCTACTTGTGGATGTTGTGCTTTTATTAAGAAATGTCACTTGGTTGACTATGTTTATATTAGTTACAGTTAGGACAAAATGCTGTCACATTGTAAGATATAATGTAGTAAAGCAGTTTGGGAGATTCTCTGTCTGAGTGTCTACTTGTGGATGTTTGTGGTCAGAGCTTGCAAGGGCACTCGAGCGGGGTTGATTCAGTAACGTTTGACGCTTCGGAGGGATTAGTAGCAGCAGGAGCTGCTAGTGGCACTATCAAACTTTGGGATCTCGAGGAGGCAAAGAGTAAGTTTAGTAGTTTCAAAATACTCTTCTCATTTTCTGTTGGCTCTTATACATACTTAATATGTTGTTTTGGTACATGAATGGGTAGTTGTCAGGACTCTCACTGGTCACAGGTCGAATTGCATATCCGTGAACTTTCACCCGTTTGGTGAGTTCTTTGCTTCTGGTTCTCGAGACACGAATCTTAAGATATGGGATATAAGGAAGAAGGGCTGCATCCATACCTACAAAGGCCACACTCGAGGTGTCAATGTACTCAGATTCACCCCTGATGGTCGTTGGGTTGTATCTGGAGGAGAAGACAATATTGTAAAGGTTTGTAGCTGCCTTTGTATCTATCTTTAGTATTGCTTACTGTACTTGCTATCTTGAAACCAAGTTATCTGCAACTTTTGCCTTCTCTTTGAACGTTGGATCTGATATATATGAGTTGCTTTCATCAGGTGTGGGATTTGACAGCTGGAAAACTGTTGCATGAGTTCAAGAGCCATGAAGGGCAAATTCAGAGTTTAGATTTTCATCCCCATGAGTTTCTGCTTGCAACAGGTCTGTATCACACTTCTTTCTAGGGAAACTTTGTAACACTCTTCAGATTTGATTACATCATACACCTTATTATTCATATGAATTCTGTTTTTTTTTTTTTTTTACTTTTCGCCTGTGGTAATAGGTTCAGCTGATAAGACTGTAAAATTCTGGGACCTTGAAACATTCGAGCTTATTGGTTCTGGTGGAACCGAGGTATCATGTGTTGTCTTTACTAGCTCTACTTACGCGCTGAGTCGAATTACAACTTTCTAATTATCTCCTTTCCTTAGACTACTGGGGTTCGTTGCTTGACCTTTAATCCAGATGGAAAGAGTGTGCTTTGTGGATTGCATGAAAGTCTCAAGGTAGTTTTCTTCAGGACATTTCAATCAAAGATATATTAGCTTAACTATCCCTATTTGTAGGATTTAACCACTTATACTTTACTCCTTTACATTTTTAACAAATCCCTCTTTGTAGATTTTCTCATGGGAGCCAATAAGGTGTCATGATGGAGTCGATGTTGGATGGTCAAACTTATCGGATATGAACGTTCACGAGGGAAAGCTTCTTGGTTGCTCATATAATCAAAACTGTGTAGGCGTGTGGGTTGTAGACCTCTCGGTATATCTCTCTCTTTCTCCTGCATGCTTTGTTATAGTTTTATTTATTTATCTCTAACCCCTCTTAATGACATTCTCAGCGTACTGAGCCTATGAGTGGAGGCGCCACTCAGTCAAATTTTCATCAGGAGAGAATATCGAGCTCAGGCAGAGATCAACCAGTTCTGAATGATAACAGCTCAAAGGTCATTCTCAGAAACGGTTCCCAGAAAGTGAATCCTTCATTGAAAGAAACAAAGTCTCATGGAAGATCATCAGTTCCTCAGAACCCGGATCCTTCGCCAAAGGAGCCAAAGTCTACTGGAAGGTCATCAGTATCTCAGAGCTCAGATCCTTTGGTAAAGGAACCAAAGCCTCTTGGAAGACTGTCAGTTACTCATAGCTCAGACGCAGCTAAAGAGTCATTAACCTCTTCATGTATGTTTTACTTTTGTTCTTTTTTTTTCTGTTTCCTCGTATAGCACATTGCTGCTGATTAAATGAAATGACATTTTCTTGGTTTGTTTGCTGTTTCCTGAAGCCACAGGAAGTACATCAGGCTCTCCTCATAGGCTCACATCAACCAGTTCTCCAAAAGTTTCTTCTGGTGTTGTCTCTACTGCTGCAGCCTCAAAGAGGAATAACTTAAAGGCAAATCTTCCAATAGTCAATAAAGGGGATTTTTCCTCAGTAATTGTTCCCAGAACGGACCCAATCATTGAGCAAGCAGTTGAATCCAGAGCAGAGCTTGACATTATTGGAAGAACTATGCCATATTCGTTGCAGTCCAAGGCGGCTGATTCTCGAAGGCTGTCTAGCATCAGAAATGAGCCGGATCTACCAACTGATTCGCCTCTTGAAAGGTCTCACTCTCAGCCTACAGAACCAAGCAATTTACAAGACGGAAATACATTTACTAGTGAAGAATCTGGCGAATGGGATACAGCTGAGAGGAAAAATAAAGACAACAGATACAGAGGATTTGGAAGGTTTAATTCAAGATCTTTGCTGAGATCACCTCCAAGAAATCACGACGAAAACTGTATGTTTCACCTCCTTTTCAGTCTTCGTTTCCTTGAGAGCAGTTATGAATTGCATTTGATATTGTTTCCTTCTTGGCATCTTAAATTTTGAGAAAAGTTTTCTGAGATTCTGAAGGACTTAAGATATTAGGAATCAGTCTTTAGGTATACGTGTTGGTTTTAGTACAACATGTTTAGTTTGTCCTTCTAAATTATAGACAGCAGTGTTGAGTTTTATGGATGCTGTTCTTAGTTCTAAGCTAACGAACTGTTTGTTTCAGCTGACTTGAATAGCTTTAGTGGAAATAGAGATCAAAGTCCTATTGAAAGTCGAAGAGGAGGTAACTATTTGGAGACATCCTTTTATTTATTTATTTTTCTTTTTCATATACGTATCAGTAGATTCTCATTATCTATGCCTTGACATCATACTAGGAAGACTGCATTCCCTCGCTCAATATAGGGAAAGAAGAGGAAGAATTTTCAACTCGGAGGGTGATCATGTTTCGAGTTCTTCTGGTGGAAATATGACTACACCAAACATTCGCCCTTCCAATATGGTAATGGCCTCAAAATAAAGAGCGATGAGTTTTCTCAATTGCTAGTCCCCAACATCTCATCTGGTCATGTTGCTGCTCGTGTTCATACAAAGATAATAGTGACATATTACTTTCTTTCATACAGTTCAATCAGAGAGGAAACCATGTGCCAGTTGATGAAGGAATCACTTCTGATAGTGAAGAAGATAAAGCTGCAGAGGTGATGGGGCAGCACGATCAATTTGTCAGCTCTATGCAGTCTCGTTTGGCTAAGTTACAGGTAACATGTGGAAAGCACAAATTATGTTAATGCTTTTGGTTCTGTCCTAAGTAGCATGCAAGCTGTAAAACTTCATAGTTTTCCATAAACGTTGTTTGTTCTCTAAAGAATTTCACCATATTTGCAGGTTGTCCGAAGATATTGGGAAAGAAACGATGTCAAAAACTCGATAAGTTCAATAGAGAAGATGGCTGATAATGCTGTAAGCAACTTCTGTTTGTTCCCTATCTAATTCATGTTTATAAATACCAGTGCAATGTTGTTAAAAAGATTTTTTTACTTGCGCAGACTCTCATTATTTCATGTTGTACAGGTCGTTGCAGATGTATTGGTTATAATCACTGAGAGAACTGAGGTATTGACACTGGATACCTGTACCTCTCTTCTTCCCCTTTTGTCAGCTCTTCTAGCGAGTAACATGGATAGGTAAGCAATTCACTCTGAAGAAAATAATCACATCGTAAATGTCCTTTTTTGTTGTTTCTGATTGCCGTTTCATGTCTTTACACTTTAGACATTTGAGTGTCTGCCTAGACTTGCTGCTAAAACTGTTAAGAATGTATGGGTCACAAATTTACTCGTCGCTGTCAGCTCCATCATCTGTCGGTGTAGATATTGAGGCTGAGCAAAGGTTGGTCTCGGTTTAAGTTTTATCTGCATTTCATTTTTGATAGCAATTTACTTTCTTTCGCAACTCCAACATGTTTCTTGTTATCCAGGATGGAGCGGTACAGTCGTTGCTTTGTTGAACTCGAGAAAATCAAGGCTTGTCTTCCCTCTTTGGAAAGGTGAGTTTTCTTCATGTATTATTGGAACAATGGTTCTCTTCTCTCTTCTAGTCTTATCATCTTATCTCATATATATATGCATATCTCTCTGTGTCTATGCAGAAGAGGAGGATTAGTGGCAAAGACTATCCATGAACTCAATTTAATATTCCAAGAAGTTTCATCATGATGCTCCCTACCGGTTTGAATGTGGATTTGGTTGCAGTGTTCCAGTGTGGTGTTTATAACAGAAACATAAAGCTAATTCTACCAAGCTAACCAAAAGAGTCTACGGAAGACTTAACTAACGCTCGAGTTTTACGTGTGGCTTTGCATTGCGGAAGCAGAATCTCTGCAATGCTGTCTTGGTTTCAAGCCAACTTTGTGTGTAAAGAGCCATTTCGGCTGTTGTGTATTGATCTAAGCTTAATCATTTCATTATTTAATTATGTTTTCTAGAGCTATATTACAACAAAAACTGTTTTCAGAAGATTCATCAAATCTTGAAGTACTTGTATCCAAAATCAGGATTTGTCATCCCCTCTTCCCAGTCTCCCATTCGTTTACCACCAAATACTACTTGCTGAATGCCCAAGTACCTGTAATTTCATATTACCAAAAGTTAATGTTGTCTGCAACAGAGAAGAGATCAATCACAGAGGATGTAACAAGAGCCAACAAGCTCTCTTGAGTTACTTACTCTGAACCCACAACTGTCAAACTGTTGAGAAGCACATCAAGTGCGAAGATATCAGAAGTACCAAGATCAACCCTGCAAGTAAACTTTATACTAAGAACACAGTTTATAAGGAGATGGATTGGACAAGAATGGATGCGTCTGAAAAAAAAGTGAATTACCAGACACGACCCCAGTTGTCCTGAAATTCAACGTCACTGATGTCATGGAAGGATGAAGGCATCACTTTGAAGCCCTTCTCTGCGTCGTAGAGAGGATCATATTCCATAGATGAGTTTGCTAGCTGCAAGCATAAGGTTATATCATTAAGAGGGAAGCGTGATACATGAGGAGAAGTAATATGAGAAACAGAGCGGATGATGAACAGACCTGTAAGTTAGATGTATTGAAAGCGCCCAATCTCCCCATAACATACCATGCCTGTATAACCTGTTAGCAAACTCAAGTTTCATTATGGTCAAATGAAAGAAGCATTGAGTCGTCAGAGTAAGAAGAAGGTAAATTTCTTAATTCTTACACTTCCAAAAAGATCAACATCTCGATCTGAAGGCGATCCATAGAGCTCAAACCATATGAAGGAGTCAACAGGATTGAAACTGCAGATATCAAATACATAGAATATTAGTCCCAAGTAGCCGTATGTTGTGGAATGGAGACAACAAAGTGAGGAGAAAATGAAAAGAAAAAAAAGAAGAAGATTGCTCACTCTCTGAAGCTAACTTTGAAAGAAA
The DNA here is from genome assembly GCF_000695525.1 of Brassica oleracea var. oleracea. Lineage (NCBI taxonomy): Eukaryota > Viridiplantae > Streptophyta > Magnoliopsida > Brassicales > Brassicaceae > Brassica > Brassica oleracea. The sequence continues at coordinate 1,872,569 of NC_027750.1, forward strand.
GCACAGAGCCAGTCTTCTGCTTCTGGAAATCTTTTCCCTTCTTCCTTACCCTTTCTTCTACCTGAACAAACATGTCAAACTTCACATTCGATAGAAACAAACACACAGCTTTGTAAAGGAGAAAGAAACACATCAATAACCTTCTTTCTCATGAGCTCAGGGTTGCCTATGCTATCACCAAGAACAGCTCGAAGCTCTTCATCATCTTTACAAGCACTCTCAAGTACCCTGTTTCCATACAAATTTCACCCAAAGGTTCAAACTTTCTCGCCACATAAGCAAAAAGACAAACACTTTGGAGTGTCAAAAGAGAGAGAGGAAGGAACAAGTACTTGGCCCAAGATGGGTAATCGTGGAGACGATCGTAGTCGCGTTTTCTCTTCTCTTCTCTAACTTTGAGTAATCTCCTTCCTCTCGCCGTCGTCCCCGAGCCTTTCTTCGCTTCCGACATCCCGCCGTCATTTTCACCGGCGACGTTGTCGGAATTAGAAGAGACAGCGACTAGAGAGGGAAGGTTACGCTTGTGGAGAGAAAATGGTTGTCTCTGAGACGCAAGGAAGGGAGAGAAAACAAGATTCAGACAAGGAAGGGAGAGGGATAAGATATGACTTTTGTACATTTCTGTTTCCTTCGATTCTATTCTGTGTTTCTGTAAACAACAAAGCTCAAGTTGAGTACAAAGAAGGCTCCTGCCATTTTCACATTCGCACTAAAACTCATAATTATCGGACTGGTTCGAACCGGTTAAGCGAACTTATCCAATCAAAATCGTATCAAACAGTTTGGTTTATATGAATAGTAAAACCGAATCATAACCCAGCTGAAAACAAGGTAGGAAACAACATTGCTTCATAGGTTTAGTTTATGTTTATCACATTCGAAGACCGCGGATATTCCACTTCCGTAGTCATAGCTACGACTAGGCCCGGGCGTTCGGATACCCGTCGGCATTCGGATCGGGTTTTTCGGATTTCGATTCTTTTTTATAACACCTCCTAAATCTCATTCTAGTAAATTTGCAAGTACGGGTCGGGTTCGGATATAACACATCGGGTCTGGGTCGGTTTTGTATCACATCATGGAACCCATAAAGTAATCATATATCATTCGGATTCGGGTTATATTGGATCGGTTCGGATATACCCGAAATAAAATCTAAAATTTAAAAGTAAAAACATAAGAAATATATATTTATTTATATATAATTAAGTATTTAAGGTAATTATTTATATTTTAAATACTTATTGTTAGATAACATATCAAAATAAATATGAAATTGAATATTTGAAATATATATTCATGTTTCATATAATTATATTGTATATTATTTTGGACATCCGGATCGGTTACTTCGGTTATCTTTTCGGATTTTTCGGGTTTTTCGGTTTTTTGGATTACCCGTTCGGGTTCGGTTAATAACACTTCGGGTTCGGATATGTTTTGTACCACCTTACAAGACCCATTCGGATACTTTTTACTCGGACCGGATACGGATCGGGTTTTTCGGTTCGGGTTCGGTTCGAATTTTGGGTTACGGATATTATGCCCATGCCTAGCTACAAGACTGCAACAACGGAGCCATCCACAATGACCTTTAAAACACTCAGAGAATTTTTTTAAAAAAAAACTAACTGCTTAACATTTACATTCATGCCTCTTGAATGAAAATAAGCCTTGCTACAATGATTACAGAGTGAAATTGAACATTAACTATTCTTCATCCCACATTTGATTGTCTTGGGAAAAAGAAATGACAAGCACCATCTGATGTCATTCCTTTCCGTTCAGCTTATGTACTCGGTCCTAAACTACAATAAGGATTTGCAGCTTAAGGGTCATCTTAGTGTCAGCATAAGGATCATCATCACCGAAATCTATTTTCGACTTCTGTAGTCATGGCTACAGCAAAGGAGCCATCCACAATGACCTTTAAAACACTAACAGAATTACAGAAACTAACTACTCCAGATCCACTTAAGAAGAATAAACCTTTACTACTTACCCATTCCTCTCCTACGAAAGATTATAGAGTGAAATTAGACATCAACTGTTCTTCAGTTCACATCATCCCATTGTTGTTCGTCTTCCCCAAAGAAATGACACGCACCATCTGAACGTCGGCATAGTTAGAGTCATTATTATGACAGGAAGCTGTTCTTAACATTCACTCTCTAGTCTGCTACTTCTACTTGATAATCCCCAATGGATGATATATATTTTGAAGGATAAGATATCCTCCAAAGATGTTGACTTGATTCAAGATCAAACAAGAGGAAAGTACCATACACTAACATCTTAATGTGCCAAATCAAATCAGAAACAAGAAGAAGGGGCTCAAGAATTGGTGAAATGTTATGTAATATAATATGCTAAATGTATACACAAAAGTACATACAAAACCCCATTCACAACAAAGTTTGTTCTCTTTTAGCATCAAGACGAAAGCTTTTCCCCTTTTTCGATTCAATCACTCATCAATCAACTCGAACTCGTCCTCCTTGAGATGCGCGAAGAACTTAACAGGACCACGGCCTTCGATCTCTTTCCCGAACTGCACCTTAAACGGCAGATTAGCCGAGATCCTCTTCCCTTTCCACAAAACGACGTAGTCTTTGATCGAACCTTCCATTCCCATCAGCTCCACCTCCGGAACTCGAACCACGTGGTACACCTTCAGCGGCGCCGTAACCCTAATTCTAGCCCCAATCTTCTCCTTCGCCTTCTCGTCTTCCTCCGTCTCCAACGACGTGAGATCAGCTTCCGATTTCACGGAAACATCGCAGCGAATCTTCTTCGATCTTGGATTCTTCCGCGAGATTGAGAAGAAGGCGCATTTGCTTCGACCGTAAGAAGAAGTAGATAATGAAGAAGAAGAAGAAGAAGCTTTGATTGCTTTGCGTCCGTTAACAGAATCAGTAAAGAGGCGGACTTGCGATGCCGGAGGACGAACGGCGGCGATAATCGCCGGCGACAGCGCGAAACCGCTAGTCATCTCCGCAGGAGAGAGTATCTGACGAAGGAAAGTGAGAGTCTTTCAGTTCTGTTAAATTATTAGATTTAAATGTATAAAGTCTCATTATATTTGGATAAAAAGAACGGTGACACGTGTCACCATTTGAGACTTGTGAACACTCTGAGTATCAAGGGATGAGGAACTTGTGGCTTGGACTGGAGAGAGTAAACGAGATGAAAATAAAAAAAAAAAGGTGAAAATGAGAGAATAAAATAGTAAATATATTTTCTTTTGTTTAAGTTGGAGTAAATTTGTTTGTGTATTTTTACTTTCCTCTCTAACAGCAACTAGAAGAAACAGGAAGAAAATAATTTCTACTTAATTGGAACAATTTTAAAGTAAATAAGAGTAATTGATTTTTTTCTCCTTCATTTTTTACTCAAAGTGACATACATTCACAGCCATAGTAAATATCTTCAGAAAATAGAATAAAAACAAAATAAAATTTATATATAAATATCCACATTGGTTATTGTATAAATCACCAAAATAAATGAATTGAACAAGAAGAAAGAAAAAAAAAAGATGGAGGGGAAGGCTTTGTGTTGTTGAGTCTCAGTTTTCATGTTTTGGCATTTAGATAGTAAAAGCCAATTGTTGCTCTACTAAGACAAAGATTTAGCATAGCTTTCTTTCACCATTGTCTTGACAAAAAGTTCTCCTGCTCTGTATGAAGATCTCACCTGCAGATAAAAAAAAGATATAAATCCAAATCAACATTCATGGTTGTTCTTCAATGTTTGAATAGAATTGCACATCTTTAGATATTATACCAGTGGACCACTTGCGACATAGCGAAACCCTATTGATTCTCCGTATGTTTTCCAGAAATCGAACTTCTCAGGTGTCACATACTCTTTCACGGTCAGATGCAGTGGAGTTGGCTGCATTGTGGAGCAAAAGAAATAGCAATTAGAGATCTTTCTGTGTTGGATATGATGTTTGCAAGAAAGTAATTGTACCTGTAGATACTGACCAAGTGTTAGAATGTCAACATCTATAGCTCTTAAATCAGCCATTGTTTCCTTTATCTCCTCGTCTGTTTCTCCAAGCCCGAGCATTATGGAGGTCTTTGTGATCATTCCAGGTTTGCTGATCTTTGCGTGTTTCAACACCGACATGCTCTGCTCATACCTGCCATTTCTCCACATTTAGTACAACGAGAGAGGTGGATAAAAAAACTATGTACTGCCTCATTTAAACCAAATGGGGAAGTAATTGATTGTGTAACAAGTATAGTATACTCACCCGGCTCTAGGATCCCTCACAGGTCGCTGGAGCCTCTTCACAGTCTCAACGTTATGAGCAAAAACATCCAATCCCGAGTGTACAAGAGAGTCCACAGCCTCCAAGTCTCCACGGAAATCAGAAGTTAAGCACTCTATCATTATATCCGGCTTAAGTCTCTACAGAGATTAGAACCAAATTTCATTTCATAAACACTCTTGAAACTAGAACAAGAGATCATGGGACATAGCTCTCACCTTATAACCTTTGAATGAGAAAGCTGAGTATTATTTGGCACTTCCACTACTAACTACTTCCTTAGTAAATAATGCATAAACAAGAACACTAACCTTCATAGCTTTAACAGTCTGTGCAAAATGTCCACTTCCACCATCAGGTAGATCGTCACGGTCTACGCTGGTTATAACTATGTAGTCTACACTGCAACAAAGGAAAAGCCAAGATAGCATATCATATATTACACTGGTTCACAAAGACTCATAAGGCTTCAATAACCCAACTTTCTCATCATTGTATGCAAAAAATGACTATTGAGACTACAATGACACCATCTCCTAGTTCAATTATACAATCCAACTAACGATAAAGCTATGTGAACTAGTTCCCGACTCTCTAGTGTCCTAAAAAAACGGGGAGAAATTGCTATCATGTGCCAAATTCATAAAGCTCTTACCAATACCACAAAGAAGCTAAAAGAAGATTGTATAATCATCTCAGATTAGGAATCAAATAAAAGACACTCACCCCCAACTGGTGATGGCCTTGGCAGTGTTCTCTGGCTCCATCGGATCAGGAGGAGGAGGATTTCTACTGGTTTTAACTGCGCAAAACCTACACCCACGAGTACAAGTATCACCAAGAACCATGATGGTCGCAGTTGCTATACCATCTCCACCTCCATTCCAACACTACACATAAAAAAAATAGCTAATTTCAGAATCTTAACAAAAAAAAAAACACTTAAAAAAGGTGTAACCTTTTCTTCTTCTATTGAACACCAAAACCACAAACTCTAGACCAAACACAATTCAATATCAAAGATGCTAACCTCGCCTATATTAGGACACTGAGCTTCCTCACAAACAGTGTTGAGCTTGAGACGAGTCAACGACTCCTTCACCTCCTGAAACCTCTCTCCCTGTGGCGCCTTTTGTCTCAGCCAAGCAGGCTTCTTCACGTTCGGATCCCTCCCTGTGAAAGGACCCATCTTTGGCATCCCTCCTGGGTAAAGATCGCTCTTTTTCACTTCAGACTCCATCTCCGACGACAAAGAAAACGCATTGGTCCGCATCGACGAGACATCCTTGGACTCGCATCGGATTCTGAAAGTCAGATTCGAGAAGGTTGTGGAATGACGATGCTTGTGTGAAGGGATCGGAACTGAGAAAGTGGGTTTCGTGATGGAGCAGTGGTGAATCATTTTTGTCCGAGAGATTTTTTTTTGTTGTGTGTGTGGGCAAAAATGGTGAAGAAGAAGGTTTTAGGAGATTTGGAACAGAGTGTAGAGACTCTGGTTTTGGTTGGTTAGCTACTTTGTGATATCCGCCAACTACCAATTACAGCGCCAAAATAAAAACTGATAATATTTGTTCCAATAACTAATAATATTCAATGTTAACAAAAAAAAAACTAAACAATAATATAATTTTTTTTAAGAATAGTTTATTATTCTATTATAAATTATAAGAAATATTGACAAAATTATAAAAAGTTATATAAACGATTTCACGACTGATAATTTGTAGGTTTATATACAGTTATATTTAAATTAAATTGAACTATTTCATGGTTTTATGAAATTTATGCCTAAAACATCTTCAGTAGTTCATTATATTTATTTTTTAAAATAGACTAACTCTTCAATGAACATAAAATAAATAGATTACTATATTTATAGAGTAAAGTAATAAACTCATTTTTTACTCTATTACATAGTAAAAAATATAATATTATTATAACAATTTTACTGTATTTTTATTCAAAACTCTATTTTAAAGTGGAAAATACAGAGGGATTGATAGGATAGTCTAACAATTTTATTTCTACTATGTTTATGCATTGGCACAGAGTTTGGTCTTTTCTTGTTGATGATGATTAATGTGGATTTGGCAGAGCAAGACAAATAAAAGGTTGAAGCAGAAGAAGACGCAAAAGAAAGTTAATCCAAAGTTACTAGGAATTAATCTTAAAACATGTTTAAAACATATCTATTTTAGTTTATGGATCAAAAATTGAAATGAACTTAAGCTTGCTTTCTGGAACATGTTTATGGAAAATTAAACCAATGTTTGTGAGAAGTATATGGTGACATTTCCTGAGACCTCACCTAAGTTCTATGCAATGGCTTCAAGGTAGATGAGTGTTTGTGTCACCAGTCTTTCAGATGCCTGTGTATCCACCAGCTCTTAATCAAGATGAATCTCATGGACTAAATAACAGTGTTCAGTTTTGCAAGCCTCTCAGCAATAATACAGTTATGGACGATGCAGATGCAGAAACACAAGCGGATACAAATAAAACTTTCAGAAAATACAATTTATACAGCTGGGTATGATGACCCAAGCCCCTCAAATTACTCCATTTTGAACAAAAGACACATTTAATTAGAGATAGTCTACCAGTGATACATCTTCATATATAAGCAAATGAAGAAGATCAGTGTTATCATTTCATCACAAGTACCAAGAACATGCAGTCTAAAAAAAGATCAGCCAAAACTATATAACTACAAAGCTCTACATTTCCCCTGTAGCCACTTCAACCGTTTCTCATACTTCAATGAGATGAAAATCTCTCGCGAACTCGGGTTCTCAAACAAACCCAAGGCAACAAAGTAGGTTTGCTGATCAACACCTTGCAAGTCATCAAGCGCTCTGATGCATTTGCTGATCGAGAATCTGTCTCCGTTGTTAGCCAAAGCCGCCGCTCTCATTTTGGACGCTGCTGCGATTTCAAGCATGGCTTCGACTATGGCATCGCCACATGCCTTGCGACTTCTCTTGCGAGTTAGTCCAGAGGCAGCAGAAGAAGGTGTTGCTGCTGCTGCTGCAGGGATACGCTTCCTGTGTCCATCAGTGATGTTTACTTCGTCTCCAGAGCCATAAGAAGGTTCATCATCATCATCTCCAGACATTCTTCAACATGCAAAAACACAAGAAAGTAACTTTTAATCTCAATCAATTATAAAACCTAGCTTAAGCATCTCAATTTGAACAAGAAGCTGGGAGACTGCGAAAATTAGGGATTCTAATAAACTTGGAGATCAACACAAACCTTTTAAAACAAGTTAAGACAAAACTTACATTTGAAGAAACGAAGACTGTACGAGGATGATCGAAGAAGCTTTGCTTGTTCGGTCGGAAGAATTAGAGAGCGAGAAGAAGAAGAATGATTTGGTCGTCCCTCAGTTTTGTTTTCTTTTCATTACTCTTCCAACTATATTTATGTTTTTGACGTCAAATTTTATGGAAAATCAAATAAACCTGATTTTTTTCTTTTCTAAAAAGCTTTTTAATTTGTCGACTTGAGATGATTAATTAAGCTAATTACAATAAGAATCCACCACAAATAAGACTGAGAAGCAAAATCCAAATGGATTGGTTATCTTTATTACAAAATTAACAACTAAATCTTTTGACTTAAAAAGTTTACAAAAAAAAAAACAGCAACAAGAACACAATACAACTCAAAGGGAACCATTATCTCTTAAGTCTTAACAATAGATAAGATCAAACAAAGACAGAGACACATTAAAGGTAGTTTTTGTAATTAAAATTAAAAAGGCAAACCATGTAAGCTTTAATTTTAATTGGGAGCCAAGAAGTGAACGCGAGCAAGTGTGTACTCTTTTCCAGCAATCCAAACACCAGTTTGTGACCACTGTACATCTTCCCAATCAAGATTCTCCTCCAACACCTGTTGTCAATTCCAAAACCCATCATCAACTGTTTTTATAATAAAAGAAATTTAGTGAAACAAGAGTCAGAAACGAAATAAAAAATGTTTGACCTCGACATGATCTGGTGGGAGTGGAAACCCGATGGACCGCATAAGCTTCTGCGGGAGAGGCTTCTTACATCGAGACCAACGGAAAACATCTATTATACTGTTGTCTGATTCTGTTTTGTCACCGTTTGAAGGAAGGTGGTTCTGTGACTTGTTGTTATTGTTGTTATCGATCTCCATAGCTTCTTGTGACGAGTGTTGTTGTTGTGAGGCTTGGAATGCTTTCATAGTCTTCTCTCCAGCGAAACAGAGCTCATACCTATTTGCAGACAAAGGTTAGATTCAGCGTTTAAATACTTCATTAATGTCGTTAAGAACATATGACTTTGAATACCTGCAAGAATGTGTTTCAAGGTACAAAACTTCTCCTTTCTTCAAGCGGGCAGAGGTGAAGAGAGGCTTCTTGAGACCTTTATCGGCGACAATGCTTATGCTATACTTGATCCTGCAAAGAAAAGAGAGTAAATCCATGTGTGAGTAAAGCTGATATTGCGTCTGATTCCTTTTAGGTGTGAAAGATCCTTTGGAGTTTACCAAGGTTCATTGCAGAGGTTGTATTGTATTGTTACTTCTCGAACAAACCTTTGTTGCCGCAGAGCATTCTACAAAACGATACACTGGTCATCAATGCTTAAACGATGTGAAATATTATCAAAGTATGCGAGCCGATATGCCATCTGTTATGATCCAACAGTGTTGGAAGATGGCACAAAATTCAAATTTTAAGAGTTTTTGAGACAGGAAGTAAAGTACCGAAGCTGCAGCTCTGGTGGTCATAGATCTTTCAACAGCCATTGGTGCAAGTGTTGGCTCAACGGTTGAGGAGTGGGTAAGAGAGGGCTCGAGTTCAATGGTACCACCTCCTTTCTGGAACCATAACATCAGAAACTCCATAAGTAATCCAACACTTTTTCACTCATAAAAGATTTGTCAGGAAAAAAAAAGATTTGGGAAGACTCCTAGTAAAGGTGTCAACCCTGATGAGGCTGTTGCTATGGAAACTTCATAAGTAATCCAACACTTTTTCACTTTCTAAACAGGATATTATGCACATACTCATAAAAGATTTGTCAGGAAAAAAAAAAGAGAGGACAAAAATGAACAGATGTCAAATTACCTTCAGTATATAGCACCGCTCAACTCTGTAACTGCATCCGATTCCAGCTCCCCATGCTCGAGAGCGGACATTGTTCCTCAGCTTGGAAGTATAGTCTAACAAATATATCGATTAAAAAAGTTTGGTTACAATTACTCTCTTGATATGAAACAGAGGAACTCAATATAGTCAATATAGAGGAAAGATAGCTAACATTCTTGTGACGGCAAGACTCGGATGGTTGCACGCAACTCTTGCATTGTCGGCGGAGGAGGAGAAGCAGTGGGCCGACAGTAACCGGTATGCATGAGAACTAGACGACAAGTAGACCAGAATCAGTGTGATGTCAGGACCGAACCAAGGAATCAACTACAAAGATTCTTGAAGACACGTACCAGCAACAAGGTCGGAATCATCTGTGTATATATCTGTACCCCATAGCTGGCCACCTCTTACCTGCACAAACAAGCCAAAGGTCTCAGAAGGCAACAAACATGGGATGCTCTAAAGAGCTTTGTTTCATTGAGCTTAAACATATATTAGATTAGAACTATGGCTATATGAGAAACTACCACCATGTCAGTCATCTTAAGGAAAAAAAACAAAAATTATGAGAGTTTTGTATGTATTTTCGTCTTACTTGGCGATTAGTAGCAGTAACATGCTCAGCTGGGATCCGGACTTCAAGAGTGGGGCCATTACTTGCAAAATCACCACTTTTGTCAGGGTGTGATGATTCATATTCCTTCCACAACTTAATCAGTTCTTGCATACATTCCCCAACTTTGTAAACAACAACCGGCACCTCTGGTTTGCCTGGATCATCAGTATAACATAGTTCAACAAGCCGACGCTCTAACCAAATTATGTTTCCCATAACAGTACAAAGAGTTTGAAGTAGTGAGATAAAAGTAGCAGACGTTTGATATATGTTTATTAGACCTAGACCTTAGACCAATCATGAAAAATGCAGAGGTATAAGCAACTTCAAGGAACCCAAATCTGAAATAGTATTGAGGATGAACCGACTTTTTGAATTTTATATTTGACATTTTTGTGTGAGAGTAACGAACTGCAACCTAAAGACCATTATCAATGCACATGTAAAATCAAATGCCAGTTTAACCGATTTCTTTTTGTTCTCCAAGCAGTGCAAAAGGATCCTTTCTCGAAGATATTGTAACGAATGATTACCTTGTACCCTGCAAAAGAAACACAATTAAACATAAATGATTAGATTAAATGCCAGATTAGTGACTGAAAAAAAGTTGAGGACTTAGCCAATAACTAACTTACATGATAAAAAAAATAAATGCAGGCCAAAATATTCTTAACACAGTGAAAGATAGGCGGTAGAGAAGAATATCCAGAGAGAAAAAAAAAATCAAATTTAGGTTTCAAGAGATAAGTGACACTACAAAGTACAACTATGGATGCAAAGTTTTCTTTTAAGTCAAAAAAACAATAATGGTAATAAGATATCTATCACCGGCATATTTGACTAAATAGGTTCAATTTCAAACTTCAACAAATCTTGGCATGTCTCTCTAAATGCTAAGAAATTTTAGAGGATTTAGCTAAGAAATGAGAGGCAGAGAGACGCACCCTTCGTTGTCCTGACTCCGTGAACGGACACGGTCGCGGTTTGTGGTCTGTGGGCTGCCTCTCGGTCTCAGCATTCTCTTCCGTTGCTGAACTCCACAGTTGAAGGCATCCTTATCCCTCTCTGCAGCTCCTTCACCCTCCAAACACCCATCTTCAGGTTCCTTTTCACCGACTCTGCTGCGCTTTTCAGCTCTTTCGGCTTCAGAGTCGCCTTCCCTCTCTCTCCTTTTGTCCTTTGATTCTCTTTCATCTCCCTCCGGTTCGTTCAGCTTCTTCTGCTCAGGTGCCACGTGTTCCTGTTCTGCAGGCTTGGAAGATGCTTCTCCCAACTCTTTCTCGTTCTGCGAGACCTCTTTCTCAGCACCACCAGTCCGCGGCTCTCTTTTCACATGATCTTTCTCCTTCTCCTTCTCCTTATTCCTTTCTCGATCATTCTGCTCCATCCTCTCCCGTTCCCACTTCTCTGTCTCTCTTCCAATCTCTCTTGGTTCGCTCGTTACACTACCAAAAGGCACAGACCCTCTGCGGTCGTTTCTATCCTTGTCCCTGTCCCCCCACTCTCTATGCTTCAAATCTTTTCTCTTCTTGTCTTTGTCCTTGAACCTATCTTCTCCTTTTGCATCAACCTTGTTTTCTCCAAGCCCTTCTAAATGCGCTCCCTCCACAGGAGCCGATAAATCTTTAACCCCAACCTCCGTTGACCCTTGAGGGTTATTACCACGGGATACAACCCACGGCTCCACATTTGCGGTTGAGCCCTCAGCTCTCTTCCCTCTATGGTAATCCTTCTGCTCCTTCCAAGGCAAGTGAGCATGCCCCTCCTTCTCCATCTTAACCTCACCCTTCTGGTCATTGTAATTCTGATTCTCCCTTATATGACCTTTCCCACTAAAATCATCCCCAAGACGCTCAGGCTTAGCGTCCCTATCACTCTTGGGACCTTGAACCTCCCTCTTCGCCTCACCATATATCCCTCTTCCATCACTCCTGGAATAGCTTCCGGGATTACTCTCAAACTTGGCATCTCTCTCTCCCTTGGGACCATGAACCTCCCTCTTACCCTCACCATGTACCTCTCTCCCATCACTCCTGCTGTCTCTGCTCTCAACCTTAGCACCATCTCTCGACTCCAACGTCACGGAGGGGTGAGTCAAATGAGGATCGCTTGAAGAACCAGTCACCGGCAGGGAGGGAGAGCGATAGACGCCGTGAAGAGGAGAGCGTCTCTCTCCTCCTCCATCTCTAGGCTCACTTCTCGGACCCTTGACGGTTCTTGATTCCACCTCGTAACCAGGAGAAGGAGCAGAAGCAAGTGGTGGTTGTTGGTGAGAATGGGGATGAGGAATGGAGTGAAGGTGAGGCTGTTGTTGTTGATGGTGGTGGTGAGCCTGAGGAGGAGGTGGTGGAGTAACGGGAAGGGGATGAGTTGATTTGTTAGGGTAAGAAGATCCTGAATCCTCGTGAGGGTACTTGGCTGCTGATGAAGAAGCGCCCTCTTCGTGAGATCTCTTCGGAACACCACTCATCACTCTCTAGATTCCACAAACCAAATTCAAATTCACTGCTCCTACACACAAAATCGAACCTTAATTTACCAAATCTTGAATTGGCATCACCAGAACAAACCAATGGAGCCCTAAAATGAAACAGAGCTTGAGAAAAGGAGAGACTTTTTACCGATTGAAAGTGAAGCAGAGCACGGATGAGCAGACCCTTGTGTCCGAAAGTGAAAATGGCAGACTAATTTGGGGGCTTCTCTTCCTTTCTCTCCTTCGTTGCCTGCTTGTTTGCTGGTTGATTTTTAGACAAATGAGTTTAATCTTTGGTTCTCGTCTCTCACGAGACCGTGCGTTTAACCCCGCAATTTTAGGTTTTGTTTATTGCGTTTTTACCCTTGTACTTTATTCAATCTCTCTTAATTTTCAGAAACTTTAAATTTCTAGAGTTTCTGTATATTGCGTACTAGCCCTCTTTTTTTTTTTTTTTATCAAACTCTCGTAATTTTCAAAGACTTTAAATTTCTATACAACTTAAATTTTTCAGATCAGATTTTTGATCAAATTAACTTTTCTTCTGATTAGATTTCCAAACGAATCAAATTCTCTCTCTAATAATCAGATTTTTTTAAAAAAAATTTATTAGAAAAGCAAGACTGAAATCATCTCTTATAAATCACGTAAGGATAGTCTACTCAAAAGTGACATTTAAGAAGATAAGTAATTCGAGTTTGAGGCAAACCCAACAACACTTAGCATGTGTAGATACGCGGATATAATATCATATTTTAAATCTTGTTTTATTTCTTAAAAAGAGGATTCATCCGTGTATTACATTTTTGTTTTTATAAACTAGATAGAAGAGAAGTTTGGTTAAACGTTTGTTTCACGGAACTAAAATCGGAATAAGATAAGTTTGTGAAAGCTTCTTAAATCTAACTTCCAATACGGTTCCAAAAATACATCTTTAAAAATATGTTGGATATAATAACTCGATGTAGATTCGTTTGCTGAGAATGTCAATTTAGCTCTACGGAGAAATTGTTTTGAGGGTGAGGTGGAGTACTCTGCTTATGGTAGTTCGGATTCGTTCGACTATAGTCGATACATGAATCTCGATTACGTTACCGCATGCAAAGTTGTTGATAAACCTACGAGGTTATATATGATGTTACATCATATGGTTTCCTGGGCGCTCACGCGTATACAGTATGGAGGACAAAATTTTTTGTTGGTGATTGCAAAAGGGATCCCAGGGGGGGAAGATGATAACATGGTCACTTTTCTTGACTCAATGATTGACAGAGATATTCATGTTTTCACAGTAGTGCCTGATGGGTGCACACCTGAAAACTTTGATTATCCTGAACCTATTTTAGCTTGGGAATGGTCAGCCATATGTTCTGGAGGGCTCTCCATCGACCTTTCTTCTGCCTATCCTACTGATGATGATGATGATCGCTTTTGAATCCATAATTCATGTAACTGATCATCATTGAGTCAAGAAAAATAAGCAGCTCACAACTTGCAAGTGAAACTTTTTGTTCCCGTCAAAAAGAAGTAGCCTGCTTCTGACTCTCAGAACTAGCTATTAGCTTTTTCTAAAGATAATGTACTTCTGTCTCCTATCACATTGGGTTTCTTTTTGTGTATTGATATGCTGTCTTAAAACTCTCTCTGCTTTTGTGTGTACACCTTTTTAAACAATATGATTTGCATCCAGAACCTCCTTTTAAAACAATTAGGAGGTTTGATATAAAGATAGTTAGGGAGCAATAAAGTTTGGTCTATTTACATTATAATTTCTGAAAGATCCAAACGACTATAAACAAAGCTTTAGTGAAAACAGTATCCGATTAGATACTGAGTTAGACCAGAACTAAACCGGTATTATTAGTTCATTAGTTGGTTGTCCAGATGTGCAAGTATTCGTAATTTTATGTTTAATGCTCATGTTATGATGATTGTAATCAGGTGAAATACTGAATCTGTTCAAAGTTTAGGTCGTGAACAGAATCAGCTGAGAAACTGTTATGAGTTCAGTTAAATATCTCATCACATTCAACAGAGACAGCTCATGTAAGAAGGAAGAAAAATCAAAAACCGTTTGTTTGGTACTTTGGTTTAGGGAGAGGTTGCTGTGACGTCTTTCTCTCTCTATTCTCCTTAACAGAAACGGCATGCATTTCCTTCCTTCTTTAACTTCCTTTCACCATTCCTTACACGACAACATGAAATAACTCATCACAGATTGTCATTCTTTCTGATGTTTGACCAAACAACAAATTTCTATTAACAAAAGAAAAAGAAAGTGACAAAAACTTAAACCAAAAAAATAAACGGTTAACAATAAAGGGATAAAAGAGTCTTTTTCAATTTCCTCCATATTCTTCTCCTGCTTTTCCTCGTTTCTCTTTTCTGGTATATGAACAAGTTCTGAGCTGTGACCATTAGACCAACAACAACAGTCTTTATACCTTCTTTTTAGTTCTCTCTCTCTCTTCCTCTTGTTGTCTTCTTCTTCTTTTAAGTTTCTTGTTTGTTGGGTTCAGAAACTAGGATTCACATTCACCTGCTGCCTCTGGCTTGCTCTTTCAGGTATGTCTCTGGTCTTTTCTTTTTTCCTTTTTTTTGATCAAAAGTCTCTGGTCTTTTCTTTATCATCATTTCTTGTGATTCCTTCTGAGAACAGAGCACAAAAGATATGATGCATTAGCTTCGGTTATCTATCAAATCGTAAATCGTATATAGAACTACTATAAACAGCTCTCATCATATGTTTTTCATTCTTACAAGAAGTAATGGCAACAAACTTTGATATAGACTTTTGAGTATACAACAAGTCAAAGCAATTTCAGGAAAAAGCAAAATTTTCTCTAAGAAAAATCTAGTGGTCTTTTTTTAATTGACAAGGTTTGAGTACACGACTGCCTTCTATCACTCTCATTTCTCTAGATGGGACCTATTTTGCAAATTTAGTCCAATATTTTTTCGTTTTCTGATCAACTGCATGAATGGTACCATTGTGTCACAGGTCAGAGGCCCAAAAAAACAAACACAGGTGTAAATCAAAGCGTGTTCTGTCAGAGAAAAACTTACAAATGAATAACCAAGGAAGTCAGAACGTTGCAACTTGCAAGCCCGTCACCACATTTGTCCACACTGACACCGACACTTTCAGAGAAGTCGTGCAGCGCTTGACAGGTCCATCAGAGAGCAATGCTGCAGCGATACCAGAAGCAACAGCGATAAAAACCGCCATTCAAAGGAAGCCCACTTCTAAGCTCCATGAGAGAAGGCAATGCATGAGGCCAAAACTTGAAATTGTCAAACCTCCTCTAAGCTTAAAACCCACTGGTAAGACCCCATCATCTAAATCTGGTATTACCAACCTTTTAACAAGTCCACTGGGCGCCTCTGCTTCATTGTTCTCTAACTTGTTCTTGATAGAAGGAGATAAAGCAGATCCAGATAGTTGTACAACAAACAACGAGGAAGAGGAGAGAGCCATCAAAGAAAGACGCTTTTACTTGCATCCATCGCCAAGGTCTAAACCAGGATATACCGAGCCAGAGCTGCTTACTTTGTTTCCTTTAACATCTCCCAATTCGAGTGGCAGACCATAAAGCGTGTTCTTTGCCAACTATCTCAAAGCTCATGTACATGTAGCGTTTCAGAACTGTATCATTGAAAGAGAAAGACTCTTCACTTGCATTATCTTAATCAAGATTTGTCTCTGTAACATTTCTGCAATGCTTTTTCTTTCTTCATCGGTTAAAACGCCACAGGCTCTTTCATCTGAACAACTAAAGCATTTAGTACATCGAACATACTGTTTCTCCCAGGGTGAGAAGAATCTCCGGACATAAAGACATTCATTTTCCCATCCACATCCAGCCAGCTACAACCTGCTGGCTTTTTCATTTCCTTTTTCTTCATTAGCTTTCTCAACTCCTTCACGCCTTCCCACTTACCATCTGCTGCATACATGTTCGAGATCAGAACGTAGTTCCCAATGTCTTCAGATTCAGCTTGCAAAAGATGATTCGCAGCTAACCGCCCCATATCCATCCTATTATACGTTATACACGCCCTTAACAGTGTTCCCCAAATATTTTCATTAGGTTCAACTGGCATCTCTGTGACGAACGAATATGCATCATCAAGTCGACCCCCTCGAGCAAGTAGATCAACAACAGAAGCATACTGTTCCATTGTAGGTTTCAACCCATAAACCGTCCTTATTGAGTCAAATATTTGCAATCCATCCTGTATTAATCCAGCATGGCAGCATGCAGTCAACAGAGTAGTTATGAAAACGTGATCCGGCTTAATGCCCAAGTCCATCATACGAGAGTAGATCAGAAGTGCTTCCTTACCCATACCATGTACAGCATACCCAGCAATCATAGAAGTGAACATAACCAGATCTTTATGAGCTTCTAACTGGAAAACAGAGTACGAATTCTTCAAGCTGCCACATTTTGCATATACATCTAATAGAGTCCCCTTCAGGCGGATATCACCAAGTCCGCCTCTAATAATATATCCATGGCATTGTCTTACTAGATGCAGAGATGCTATCTGCGCACAAACAGGAAGGAGATTCATGATAGTCACAGTGTTAGGCCTCATCCCTCGAGCTTGTATCTCACGGAAAACATCAATGGCTTCACTAGGACAGCAACTTTCAGCGTAGATACGAACCATCAAACTCCAAGTGGTGAGATCAGTAGTAGACATCTCCCTGAACAGAAGCTGAGCATCATCCTGACTTCCACTGTTAACGTATCCTGATAACATTGAGTTATATGTAACCAAGGTTCTCTTCTTTGATAAGCCCTGAAAAATCCTTTGAGCGTATTCTACGTTACCACATTTGGCATATGCATCAAGCAACGCGTTGCTCAGCATGGGTTCGTCTTCATCGTTTAAAAGACCCGCTTTAACTGAGTACCCATGAACTTCTTTTACTTTACCAACTCCCAGTACATTTGTGCAGAATTTGACTATGCTTAAAATAGTAACAGAGTCAGGAATGATTGCTTCATCAAATAAGTGGTGCAAGAGGTTCATAAACTGAGAATGTCTTGGACTGTCTGCATAGGCATCAAGTATAGCATTCCAAGATATAATGTCCTTTTTAGATATCAGTGAAAAGACCCAATATGCTGCACATGTGTCACCAAATCTCGCATAGAAACTAATGAGAGTATTCCCAACTGATGTATCCCCCAAGAGGTAAGCACGTCGCAAAACATAACTATGGATCTCTTTGCCAATGGTCAAGTTAGTTAACTGCGCACAGACAGGTAGGATGCTGACGATGGTTACCGAATCAGGAGAAACGTCCCCCTTATGCACCAACTTTCGAAATAACTGCAAAGCTTTAGACCACTCACAGTTTGATGCATAACCAGCTATGACAACGTTCCATGACACCAGATCTCTGGAACCCATCGTCGTAAACAATGAGGCTGCTTCTCCTATCCTTCTAACTCTCAAATAAAAACTCACAAGAGAATTGCACACGTTAACGTGACTCTGCAACCAAGACCTCTGCACAACATAACCATGAATCTGCCTACCACTTCCATACGCAATGCTCTTATCCATAGAAGCACAAACCGGCAAAATATTCGCAATCGTTGCATAATTCGGCTCTACAGACTCCTTAAGCATCGTAGAAAACAATCTAAGCGCATTAACCTTCATATTGTTCTCAGAGAACCCAGCAATAAACGCATTCCACGAGACAACGTCTTTGTCAGCTATACTATCAAACGCAGCATAGGCATCAGGGAGAACAAAACCGGATTTAGCATACATGGAAACGAGAGCGTTGCCCACAAGCGTATCTTTCTCCAAACCAATCTTGATAATATAAGAATGCAAAACCTTCCCATTGTATGCAGCCTTCCCAAGGCGAACACACACAGGAAGAACAATCGCAAAGGTAACAGAGCTAGGCCTAGGCTCATCTTCAAAGAGCATTCCTTTGAAGAACCTCATCGTCTCATGAGCACAAGAATGAGAAAGTCCAGTGAGAACAATGTTCCAAACAACGGGATCAACACTGTTCATTTGCCTGAACATCTTCTGGCAATCATCCATTCTCCTGCATTTCGCATACATGTTGAGAACCGACTTGGAAACCTCGTTGCACCCCAAATGACCAAGCTTTGCCACGCAGCCGTGTAGAGCTCTCCCTGACCTGAGCTCAGAAACTGAAGCGCAGGCTTTGAGGACATCCGAAAGAACTCTGTGATCAACTCCAAAACCAGATAGAAACCGGAAACTCTGAATAATTTGTCTTAAAACTTCCATCTTTCCCCAAAATATTCTATCAAGTGATATAAATTGGATCAGACATTTTCACAAACACCTGATGGGCAATAACGATTTTCTTCCAATCTTCTAACAACTGAGATATAAGCGTTGCTTATACGTGACGGAGACATAGAGAAACTAGGAAAAGGACAACCTTTATCAAGTTCCTTGCGTGTCACTCACACTCACTCTCCGTCTCTGCATAAGCAAGCGCTGAGTGGAGTAGATTGAATTATGAACTGGAGCTTGAACAGCACGAGTACTTATTTTCATTTTATATACATGAATATTATTTAAATATTTATTATTTAATATTTTAAACATTTATCATATTTTAAAATGTTTATAAACATAATAATTAAATAGTTTACATGCTGCAAAAAAAATATTGATTTGTGTGATTTACTAAATCTTTAACAAATATTGACTCATTGATATATTTGATTAATATTTTTTAACACGAAATCGTTTCACAAATGTAATAATATTTTAAACATTTTGATTAGATATAGGTCATGTGGCAAAATTTTTGTACATTAGAAAATAATATTTAATTATAAACATTAATATAAATAGATTCTTTTGTTGAAAATAATTAATAGTAACTGAAATGGTTAAATATATTTTAGAAATATTTGAAATATATATATTTTAGGCAAGATTTAGATAGACTAAAATGAATATTCGATTATAAACAATCCATATTATTCTACAAGTAATTCAAAAAAAGTTAAATCTTAGCATAGATAGATTTTATTGTTTAAAATAATTAATGGTAGTGGTTAAACATATATTTTTAAAATTTTAAAATACATATATTTTATTTAAATGTGTGAAAATTATATGATATTAGGAAAATATTACATAATATTATTAAAAATCATTTATAAATTCGAGTTTTTCTAAAATCTAGCTGAATCATTTTAGGAAATATATTAAACACAAAATTTTAGGTGAAATTTATTTAGGAAATGATTTAGTAAAATAGGAAAAGACAAAATATCCATAAATATAGCTTCATTTAATACATCAATGGCATGCCATTGTAAATATAGTGAAAAAATAAGGGGTAATCTAATTTTGTACTCTCCTTTTAATAGATTAGATGGATTATGATTATAATTCGAACTAACGGGATAAGTAAGAATATAATAAATAACTCAGGTCCTTAACTGCAAATATACTAATCTTTTGGATTATTTGTAGAAAAAGACCATAATAAGCCCATGAGAGTTTATATGATAAAGGCCCAAAATTCTAATAATACGACCAAGCTCTTGACTTTTGTATACATACCCAAATGTTGGTAAGCATCTTCTTGTTTCTTCAGCAACAAGCATGTTGTTTCCTTGGTTCTATAGTTTTGTTTAACACTATGATCCATGGTCGATGTCTTGGGGTGTGTTGGGAAGCTGTAAGAAGCCTATGATATCATCGGAACAATGCTGATGAAGCCAGATGTTGTCGTATGGGGAACATACAAAGATGTAGGCTTTGCATCTTGTTTCAAATCTTTGGCACATAAGCTTTATTGTGTTCACATACAAAAAGAAAGTTTCTGAAACTAATCATCTGATGATCTTAATCTATTATTCGAATATCGTAAAAACCCCCAACAAACTAAAGTAATAAAATAAAAAAAAAACTCACTCAAAAGGAACAAGCTTTTGAATATTCACTAAATCCTTTACACATCTTTCTTACACCTAAACCCGTAGAGCACACTACTACAATCTTTCAACGTTACCTATGAGCAGTTGGTGTACGCGGCATGGTGTAAGGCATCTGACCCATGTTCACTGGTGCACCAGGGACAGGAGCAGTATGTACTCCAAAAGCCAAGTGTGGTGGGGGTGGGAGGTTCACTGGCGTGCCAACTGCTGAGACCAACGGTCCAGTTACTGGTTGACCTATGGTGGGTGTTCCATACATAGAAGGTAGCGGAGGTGGTTGAGAGGCGGCTTGCTTGGCTGATTTGTTTCCTCCTCCAGTAACAGCAGTAGAACCGGTGTTGTTGTTGTTGTTGTTGTTCTGACCAGTGATGGGTCCTTGTGGAGTTGAGACATCTGCATCGCCAACACTGGTGATGTCGTGAATGCTTGATCGTCTTCTGTCTTTGTTCATTGAGTTTAGACGAATGAAGTACTTCTGAGCGTGGCTTGCGACTTGGGTTGGTGTTCTTGTTACCACAAAGTTGCGAGAAATGCTACGCCAATCTCCTTTCCCATACTTATCCAAACCAAGAAGAAATAACCTACAACACACAAGAGACTAAAGACTATTAGTTCATCAGAATCATTACAAAACCATGAAAGCACAATCTTCATGGCCATTGTATCAAACAAAAGCCTGTTAATGTAACCAGTCTAAATCAAATTAAACTCACAGGAAGACATTTAAACTAAGAAAGATAAACTTCACAGTTTCATCAAGGTAAAAAACTCTAGTTCTACACTTATATACCTTTTAATACCCCAACACCATTAGCGTTTTCAAGAGAGTAAAATGAAGACTATACATTAAAGTAAGATTTTTCTTGTCACTCTCTAAAAGGAAAGTGGGGTTTCTCCAATAACAGAGGTGGACAGACTAGACTAACTATCCTTTTCTCAAGGACTCAGAGCATCTAGATTCAACAAGTTGTGGAAAAGATTGGTCAAAATGGTCCCGGGAGTTAGATAAGATAAGCATCTCCCCCATCAT
This sequence comes from Brassica oleracea var. oleracea, assembly GCF_000695525.1. NCBI lineage: Eukaryota > Viridiplantae > Streptophyta > Magnoliopsida > Brassicales > Brassicaceae > Brassica > Brassica oleracea. The sequence goes on from NC_027750.1 coordinate 1,894,065, forward strand.
CTCTTCTAACATATTGATGTAATAATATATCAGCTAAGACATGAAGGTAATGAGAATTAAAGTAAACAGCTTTCTCTGTCCCATGCCAAGTTATAATTTCAATTAAACAAAATAATCAGAGCCTTTTAAGACTACTACAAAATCATAAGAAGTTCAGTAAACTTATAGTTCATCCTCTAGAGTTAGTTACCAGGGGTAGATCTCCCCCTAAGACTTCCTGCTAAGGTCTTGCTTCTAAGTACGATATGACTTCCAAAACTCTAACTTCATAAAGGTTCATGAACCTAAAACTGTCACCTAGAACACAAAGGAGGCACGGAGCAGGGATAGAGCAGCAATAAATGTAAACCATTCGAAAGAATACTAAAGAAATGAGAAGAAACCACAAACATATTAGCAACATAAGATCACCTGTGCTCATCCTCTGTCCAGGCAATACCCTTTCGTCGTTCTTGTTCTGACTTCGCTTTACTCCCCTGGTTAGACTCACCCGCATGACTATTCCCTCCTTTCTTACGGCTTCCTCCATGATCACCACCATGACCACTAGATCCCTCCGGAGAACCATAGTCAGGAAGCGGCACACACCCTGACTCAATCCTCCCAACATCTTCGACTAAAACCTCGTAGTGCTCTTTAATCTGCTCAACACTCTTCCCCGGAACATCTGCAGCAATCTTCTCCCACTTCTCCTCGGATTCATCTGTATGACTAGCAAGAGCTCTCTCGAACGCAATATCATCTTCCCTACTCCACGCAGAACCGTCACTAACTTCCTCAACAGTCATCTTCCCAATCAAAACCCAACTGAAACTCGATTGAATTAAGCTTAAACACCACTGCAAAAATCTGAGATTCCAGCCAAAGTTCGAATTTTTTAGACTAAGGGAGATCGAGAGAGAATCGAAAGAGGGAATCTTTACGTCTACTGAATCGAATTCGGCTAAAAATAAGGGTCAATAAACCCTACAAGAAGATAACTTTGCCGTACTCTACTGAGGAGCTAAGAACAGAGCACCGAGAGGGATTGGCAGTGAAAGGTTGCAACTTTGAGAGAGTTAGAGATTAGGGGTTTATTGGGTTTTCGAGGAATTGCTGCGAGAAGCAAGCTGAAGGAGAGAGGGATGGTGAATGAGAATGACCCAGAACACAGAGGAGGGAGAGAGGGGTCAAAAGTCCATTGTTAAAAGGGGAAGTTCAAACAAAAATAAAGAAACAGTGTTAATCCAACCCATAAGCATTGATAGCAGACACTTTTCACAGCTCACCTCAGCTGTTTATTTACTTTTATAAATTTTGATTACCTAATTAAATCTCTACTTTGTTTGATTTATAAAAAAAAATTAGGTAATAACAAAAATATTTGTTACACCTAGTATATAATGTATTTATGATAATGGATGCTTTGTTAATTTTGGACATAATATGAATTACATTCTAGTTTTCCTCTCTTTTTTGGCTTTTATAATGTTTAAGTCGTGTGCCAAAGATATATTTTTTGGTGACATTTGGGGTCTTAGGTAATCACTGAAAAATAATACTCCTCCAGTTTCGAAAAAATTAATGTTTTAAAAAAAAGGTTGTTTAATTTTTATTTTTTTTACATTTTCAATATATTAATTGATAGTAAAATGTAAATTTCAGAAAAATTAATTGTGTTTTATTAAAATTCTCTTAGTTAAAATTAGGGGAACTAGTTACATAAAGTAACACATTGATAATCAAAATTTCATATATTTTCTTAATATGTGAAAGGTTTAAAACATAGAAAATAATTTGTACTGTCATGTTATTTTTTGCACAAGGCATTAAAAAAATTGATCAGACAGATCATAACTAATTTATTAGTACAAGTTAAGATAATATATCAGTGATTAAAAAACTAAAGCTCAGATTCGAAAGCCTAACTAAAAATCACGCTTTTGCAAGCAAACAACGGAGAGCATGCCTATGATACAAGTTTCCGGTTTATGCAATGGGTTTAGTGGGATACTCAATCATTGTACAGTAAAACTTTTTAACTAATATTCTATCAAAGAGTGTAGTTCACTTGATAGATTTATAATTATTTATACAGCTTTTTGAGCTCTTGTGAAAAGAGAAAGTTGGGAGAGGTGGACAAGAAGTTAGGGAAGATGTTGACATCTTATCCATAATATCCACCCAAAAGTTCCAATCAGACCGGTCCCCTTTCCTACTTGTCCCATCAATTCACAGGTCTGCACATTTTATCTTTTCACTTTTTTTTTTCTCGATTTGAATGCGAACAAATCCCTTTAATTTTTTATAAAACTTATTCAATTGGGGAAGCACACATTATTGGTTCTGGGGGAGAATAATCACACAGATTTTAGATTCTAGCAATTGCGTCTAATCACACAACAATACAAACAAATTAACTATCGCTCATACTCCAGAAGATATTTTCCACAAAAAGCCAAAATGAACCATTGATTATTATTTGTTTTGGAATTTAAACTATTTAAACCAAAATAAGGAGCATCTTTATTTTAAACATGAAAAGGTTTTGTTTGGTTGTTCCCAAAATGTGCTCTCAATAGTCATAAGAAAACAAGTAAACACTGAAGAAAGTAGAGTAATCAAAAGAGTAAATAAAGCTCTTTATGATACAACTTGAATAAAGTTTTAACATGAACCATTTAACACAAATACATTACCTTCTTCTCCTTCTGAAATAGCTTTGCAACCCCAAAACTCTAATAGTATGCTTCAGATTTTATTTCCATGGAGAATAATAGCAAATTCCCTGCAAAGGGTTAAACACTATGAAGAACCAGAGAGCCTAGAAAAGTCAAATAGTGACGTACCAAACTCCACCATTTTACTGAAACAATCAAGTAAGGCTAGGTGAAATCTAGATATTTTTCGCTTTTAAGTTTACAACAAGAAATTAAAAAGAGAGCAAGAAATGAAGATGCACACCTGTGATTAGCAAGGATTTTTAAGCAGCAGCCTGTAGCAACTCCCTTTCAGCACGTTCCCTGATCCTTCTCTCAAGCTCCGGCCTAAAGTGCCTTATCAGACCTTGCACGGGCCATGCAGCTGCATCTCCCAAGGCACAGATTGTGTGTCCTTCGATCTGTTTTGTTACCTCCTGAAGCATATCAATCTCTTCCAGCTTTGCATTGCCAACCTTCATCCTCTCCATGATCATCCAAAGCCAACCTGTCCCCTCCCTGCATGGAGTACACTGCCCACAGCTTTCATGCTTGTAGAAGTAAGAGAGCCTCGCGATTGCATCCACAACATCGGTTGATTTATCCATCACGATCACCGCTGCAGTTCCTAGCCCTGATTGAACAGCCTTGAGCGCATCGAAATCCATCAGCACATCCTCGCATATATTCTTAGGAATCAAAGGGACAGAGGAACCTCCAGGAATGATAGCAAGGAGGTTGTCCCATCCACCTCTAACGCCTCCACAATGCCTCTCAATCAGTTCCTTGAGAGGTATACTCATCTCCTCTTCAACGGTACACGGCTTGTTCACATGCCCTGAGATACAAAACAGCTTTGTCCCAGCGTTATTCTTCCTACCGAAACTCGAAAACCACTCAGGTCCACGCCTTAGAATAGTAGGAGAAACAGCCACTGTTTCCACATTGGTAACAGTCGTGGGACAACCATATAAACCAGCATTAGCAGGGAACGGAGGCTTCAACCTAGGCTTCCCTTGTTTCCCTTCGAGGCTCTCAAGAAGCGCAGTCTCTTCACCACAAATGTACGCACCAGCTCCAAAATGGATATAAACATCGAAATCATAACCAGAACCACACGCATTCTTCCCCAACAGACCAGCTGCATATGCCTCCCTTCTAGCCTTCTCTAGATTCAAACGCTCATTCACATACTCACCCCTGATGTAAATATATGCCGCACTAGCTCTCATCCCAACACCAGCAATCAAACACCCTTCCAACAACTTGTGAGGGTCATGACGCATGATCTCCCTATCTTTACAAGTCCCAGGCTCACTCTCATCAGCGTTCACAACCAAATAAGACGGACGTCCATCAGAGACCTTAGGCATAAAGGACCACTTAAGACCAGAAGGGAAACCAGCACCACCACGACCACGAAGACCAGACTTTTTCATTTCATTAACAATCCAATCAGTACCCTTGAGCAGCAAATCTTTAGTCCTGTACCAATCACCTCTCTTCATCGCCCCTTTGAGAAAAGGGTCGTGTAGACCATAGAGGTTGGTGAAAATCCGATCTTCATCCTTGAGACCACCGAAATGAGTCTTTTCCGGAGGCGGAGGAGGAGGTGGTGGCTGTGGAGTGGTGGAAGTGGACGCAGCTTGTGTGCTGAGTGATCTCAAAGATAGAGCCAATCTGTTACTTCCCTTCCAAGTTGATATTGCTCTCTGCAAGCCGAAAATCCCCCTCATGGGTGCCTGTGATTGAATGCACAGAACATAACAGGTTATATAGCAAATCTAACAAACACTGAAACGCATGATCTAGCTCAAAAGCATCGATAATCTCAAAGCACAATGAGCAGATCAAATTAAATTAAATTAAATTAAATTCTGAAACAACAATAACCCGCTAGATCTATATGAAAAAGACTCCACCTTTTGAAATTATTCAGCTGAAATTTGAAAAAAAAATTGCAATAAAAATCTAGTCTTTAATTCCACAAGCCCTAACATTTGCGATCGAGAAATGAAAACGAAGATCATCTAATTATGAAACTGATTACATACCATGGATACAGCTGAGACTTAGTATTGGTTCCTCTAAGCGAGAAGGTTACACGGAGGGGAAGTAGAGGAGGAAGGCGATGACAGCACCTGAGACCGACGAACTCGAGATAACTGCTTGGTTCAGATAACCTTTCTATGTTTCTAGGCCTTTATCGGGCCGGGCCCATATAATATAGTCAGCCTTAGTAATACGTTTTATGAATCGTCAGTTAAAAACAATTTAAATTAAATATTCAAAAATACTCAAAACACTGAAATTAACATAAACACTACTGGTTCTCCATCCAAATAGCTAAACCCAACCAATTTTCATGTTAATTTTTTGATATTTAGCATACATAATTCAAATTTCTATGTATCTTATTTTTAATTTTTGATTTCAAGGTAGATTGGGATTTTTGAATTTGTATTATATAATTTAAATGGATATTTGAACTTGAATTCATTATATGTTTCTAAATTAAAATTATTTCAAACCCTTTTTGAATTTTTGAATTTTTGATATTAGATCTAAAATAATAATATGAATATGAATATAATCGTGATTTTGATAATTTCGGGACCTAAAATATCACGGTTTGGATCGGATTTGGATCCGGTTTTTCATATACCAAAATTTTGGATCCATTCAATTATATTACTAGTTTCAGCTCGAATTTAATGCATTTTTTTAGTCGATATTAGTTTGGTTTAGACTTAAATTGGCTTAGATCTGCATGTGATTTGGTTATTGAAAAAGAATTATATGTGGATGTGAAACTAGAACGCATGGATATTGATGTTTGCTTTCATTTTCAAAGAAAATTAAAAGATCATGGGGAGTTAACTATTGTGCACTCAATGATTTCTTCAAAATATCTCAATCCAGCAATTGAAGAACAAGAAGAGTTAGAGGTATTTATACTGTCCTTTATTGTTTAATTGGAATGATGGAAACTTACATTTACCTTTCAAAGGTGGCCGATAAACAACAACAAGAAGAGGAACAACCATCAATTGAAGAACAAGAAGAGTTGAATGTATTTATACTGTCATTTATTGTTTAATTGGAATGATGGAAACCTTAGCTTTACCTTTTCAAAGGTGGCTGATGAACAGCAACAAGAAGAGGAACAACCAGCAATCGAACAACATGAACAACAAGAAGAAGAGGAACAACCAGCAATTGAACAACAACAAGAGTTAGAGGTATTTATAATGTCCTTTATTGTTTTATTGTCCTTTATTGTTTTATTGGAATGATGGAAAAGTGTTTTTATGATTTAGCTAAATGATGATATTGGCAAGTGTTTGATTGTAATGTTCAATTCCAATATCATGTTTGTAGGACATTGACATGATACGGAACATTGGAAAGCAAAAATGCTCTCAAATGAAAAGCCAAATCATGGTCAGTACATTATACGACAAGTTGTGCTTTATGTCAACATGTTCTGTTTTATGTGCTATATATATATATATATATATATATATGTTTATGTTGACTAATAATGCTGAATCTCAGGAGTTTAGGTTATATTCAAGTTCCATTAAGGAAAAAATTCTGAAGGTTCAACAGAACTATACAGAACAGTTATAAAGAGCATCAAATCTTTCTCTTATAAATTTTCAAATGTCTTTGGCAACATATATATAAGTTGTATACTTTGGCTTCCACATATATATAAGTTGTATACTTTGGCTTCCACAGGAAACGTTAGAGTGTTTTCTCGGGTGAGACTTTTGCTTCCTGGACAAGGTGCAGCAAACAGCGTGGTTGAGTATATTGGTGAGGATGGAGAACTAGTAGTTAGGAATCCAGTTAGGAATTCCACTAAGCCCGGCAAAGATTTTTGCATGTTTAAGTTCAATAAAGTTTATACTCCAGCTGCAACTCAAGGTGTGTTCATTATTTCTTCCAATGTGTTTACATATGATGTATCAAATTATATTAATATGATATATGATTCTTGCAGCTGAAGTGTTTAAAGACATAGAACCACTGGTTAGGTCAGTGATGGATGGATTCAATGTTTGTATATTCGCATATGGTCAAACAAGATCAGGAAAAACTTATACAATGGTATATCCCCACAAAAAAAAAAACATTTTTTGGATTTTTATTCCAACATATACCAAATCTAAGATTTCACCATGTTTTCCCCAATCTCAAACCACATTTTTTTGGGTTTTCAAAATCGACACTACCTTATTTTCGTTTACAACTTACCAGTTACAAGTTTTCCCCAATTTTTATCTAACCTAAATACAACATACGACGAAATCAAAGCCAAGAAATCACTTACCAAGATGAAGGATGTCGATTCGGAAGCACTGGGGCTCGATTATCACAGAGGAAGAAGAAGAAACGATGAGTTTGTCGATCTAGGGTTTGTCGCAAGAGGAGAGAACGAGAGAGAGAGAGAGAGAGAGAGAGAGAGAGAGAGAGAGAGACTCGAAACTTGAGAAATGAGAAGAAGAGACAAACGCAGCTTTTAGGTTTAGGTATACCCGTATGAGTTTGGGTGGGTCGGGTTATGTATTTAAAAATAAATAAATAAACAAATTATTTTTTTATTGCTGAGAGAATTTAGAATTTTTCAAGAGCCACAGGGGCATTATTGAGTTAAAAGTTCTGTTACGTTTTTATATCTTTGCAATCGCCGAACGGTTGATTGTTACCATCACCGGAGCTGTAGCTAGATTCGCCCCCCCCCTTCCCGCAGACCCAAGACGCGTGTGAAATCTCTCTTTGGCTGAATAGAAAATGGCGGAGGTACTGATGGGAACGGCAGCCGCACGAATCGGTCTCCCGAGGAGGAGCTAGACTTGATTACATACATTACTACGGCTGCTGAGAGCGATACGTTTTATCTCATCACCAAGCGGTATTCAAGGCTTGATTTCGCTTGTTATAGCCAACTCGTTTGTTTTACCTTGGTTAGGAGTGAAATTAGGGTTTAGGGATCAGGTTTTTCATATACCCAAATTTTGGACCCATTCAATTATATTATTAGTTTCAGCTCGAATTTAGTGCAATTTTTTAGTCGGGTTTAATTTGGTTTAAACTTAAATTTCTGTTTCATATCTGGTTTGAATTTAATTTCTGTTTTTTTTTTTTTAATTAAATCTGCATGTGATTTGGTTATTGAAAATAGAAATATATGTGGATGTGAAACTAGAACGCGTGGATATTGATGTTTGCTTTCGTTTTCAAAAAAAAAAATTAAAATCTCTTATCCACTTGAATCATGTCGTCGGAATTTTGTTTTCTTGAAATGGTGTTTTCAATATGTTATATTGACTTGAATCATTCGTGCGGACAGACCTTATTCAGAAACTTGATTGTCTTGTTGGAACAATGTGCCAAAAAGAAGAACATTAAGAAGAAGAAGAAGCAATCATGCAAGAAAATTTTGGGTCCTATCAAACGTTTTGATGGAGATGTGGTGGAATACCTGAAGGTGATGCTTCTCTCATTGGTGCATAAGAGTAGAGCAGGGCAGGGGCGGATCTAGCAAGCATTACAATATGGGGCACACCATTATAAATAACAAAATTTTGGAACCAAGAGCTTGGGTCAGTGTACAATTAAGCCATTTGAGTTCTTCATTTTTAGTAAAACTAATGGAAATTAAAAAAGTTGTATGTGGCACTTGCCCCATCTAGTGCTTACCTAGGTCCGCCCCTGGGCAGGGGGCATGTTTTTAGAAATTATGATGTAGAAATCTAGAATCGTAAGTGGAATTCAGAATAGCAAAAGAGAAGTAAACTCAAAATAAGAATTTATAGAAAACTTCTTTATTATTGATATATTTTAGAACTCTCGCTTAATATACATGTATAGCGATTAAGCTTTATCAAATAAATTGAATTTTTTTATTATTACAAAAACTAATTTAATTATTTCCTTTTGACGCAAGTTCATTCTTCATTTCAATCCCTAGATTCATAATCTACTTCTTGAATTCACCCTTGAGACAAGCTTATTCCAACAATGTTGGAACAAAATATAGCTTTTGACTTTGTTTGGCATGGCCTATATAATTTTTTTTTTTTTTTGTCTTAGTAGTATGTGTTATGAAATATTGATGGGTTGAAATAATTTGCATTTAGAAACATATGACATTCAAGTATTTTCATATTTTTCTGAAAGCGGTTGAAATAAGCAGTGTCTAGCTCTGTTTATTATTAGTAATTGACCTTGATCTATGTGTAGCAGAAAGGAAATATCTCCCAAATTGTATATGCTAGTCTTAGAGAGCTCAGAATATAATAAGACATCGTTCTGTAGATTAATATAGTCTTGAGTTTGACGGCCGACAAACAAACAAAATCTACTTTTTGACATTTATAAAAGATATAACTTGTAAAAGAAAATGAAATTATGTACACAAGGACAAGCAAATACCTTCCTTGTAAGATTCTAATTAGTATGTTCATGTCATGTGCCTTGCATTGGCTTTACTCATGCATATAGCATGACTATTATTCCATTTCAATAGCGAAAATAAATTGGAACTTTTATCTAAATTTACATGAAAATAACTGAAAAATCTAGCATTTGTGGTAAAAAAATATGGGCCCAAGCCCAGTAACAATATTGTTATATATAATCCTTCTTCACCATCGGCATAGAACTCGATAAGCGCGGCTTCTGTAAAGCTCAGTCGCATCCGAAGCTCAAAAAGCTTCAACAATGGCGTCTCTTCTCCTACCTTCATCTCAACTTCTCCTCCGTAGTCGAAACCAACAAAATGGCCAGCCATTGCTTCTCCCTCGTTCCTCCCCCAAAACACCATTCTTCGTCTCCTCCTCACCGTCTCTCCGTCAAAACTCTACTTCCGCCTCAGCTTCCAAGAACCCATCGGAAGCTTTCACGGCTGCGACGACGACGGAGAACAAAAAACAGCCGGAGAAGAAGCATTTGAGCGAGGAGGAAGAAGCAGAAGAGGAGGTAGAGGAGGATATGCTGTGGATTCAAGGAAAAGCGTTAAACTTAGTCGAGTTCACCGGAACGGTGGCTCAGGCGATTCCAGGCCCCCGAGTTGGAGATACCAAGCTGCCGTGGATGCTCGCTGTTCCGTTAACTTACGCCGTCACCACTTTAGTCACTGCCGTCGTCACAACCGTCAATAAACTCTCTTCTCCTAAAGCACAACGCAAGAAACTGGTCTCTCACTCTGTTTCTTGCTCTCTGTTTTTGCTCTGTTCTTGCTCTCTGTTTTTACTCTGTTCCTGCTCTCTGTTTTGCTCTCTGTTTCACTCTGTTCTTGCTCTCTGTTTTTACCAAGAACTTATTCAAAGTTTGGTTTTTGAATCTCTCCAGATGAATCAGAATGCAATGATTTGTAAATCTATCGACGAGCTGTTACAGAGAGAAGGCACTGTGAGTAGCTTTGAGCTCAAGGCACTCGAAGAAAAGGTGTGAACTTTATGCTCTGTTCATCTTTGTAAATCATTCAAAATCCAGACTTTAGCATGAGAATCTTTTTTGGTTTTGTCTGAATCCAGACAGAGTTTAACATGGAGGAGATCTTACGGAAGTACATTCGCTACGCTTTGAATGAGAAACCATTTAATCCGGACCTTGTTGCGAATCTTATTCATCTCAGAAGAGCTTCTGGTTTGAATGAGTCTCAGATTCCTGAGGTTTTGAATGAGATCTCACGTAGTATTGTTAAAGAAAAAGGTAAAAACAAAATCAAAACCTAGAGTATATAGAATAAAGCTTCTCCATTGTTACAATCTTCTTTATTTTGCAGGTCCGGTTGTGATGAATAAGCAAGGGTTTACAGAGAAAGGGTTCAAGAGAAAACTAGCCGTGCAGACGCTTTTTGGAAAAATTTACTATCTTTCCGAGGTAATAATTGTGGAAACATTACTTTTTACTGCTTATGTGTTCTGACTATGTTCTCTTGTGAACAGCTTCCTGACTTCTGCTTAAAAGACAACTCCTTGGTTGTCAAGGAAATATTCGGAGTTACAGAGTAAGTTCTAACTCGGATTGCCTTTTTTGAAAAAAGAATCTTATGTTTCTTGCAATGTTCCTTTCAGTGAAGATGCAGAGAAGCTGAGGATACATGCTCTTGCTGAAGCTGGAGACTTGGACTCACTTGAGAAAATGGTGGAGTTTGAGAAAGCGGCTGATTCTTCTTCTTCTTCGGATAGGGAAGATTCAAATGAAGAAGATGACTCCATTACTTCTCCTTAGGATACCTGTTCAAGAACCAACTTCAACACAAAAAAAATTCATTTTTTTTCTTCTAATTAGTCACAAGTTGTTCGTATGTGTACGACGTTATTATCCAGCCAACTAGATTGTCTTTTGATATAAAGACAGTTTGTGTAATAGAAAAAATCTAAGATTCAGCACAACAATACCAGTTGTGGCTTATATCATACCTACAATTATATAGTATAATAGACTGATTTAACCTAACCATCTTTTTTTATCAACCTAACTAGTTCTAAACCTAACCATCTAACCAATAAAATAAAGCATACTAGATAGCCTTTCATTTTATAATATATAGTTTTCATATTATATTTTGTATATAATCATCTATATATATCAAAAAGAGTTTTTTTCACTCCTAGGCAATCCACATAGGATGCCACGTCAGAAAGTCGAACGTTGTTGTCGCGCCACGTGTCCATGCATTCAAAATACATCACTTTGTTAGATGAATATATTTCTTCGCATTTCTATACATACAAATAGTATGTAACTTACACTTTAATACACATCAATAAGCGCTTATATGTATATACAGAGATCTATCGCAGCCATTACATATCCTGAAAATAATCTAAGATCTTTTTTAAACAACTTTTAGTTATAGTCAAGAGATAAAACAGAGGAAATGCTGGAGTTACAAGCAGATAGTGGAGCAACATAAGCTCAGTCACGAGCGCATCTAACATTACCGACGCCGCCTGACATCAGGTTCGTTCTGCTTACGTATCTTTAAAACATCCAAAAGTTGTTTTATTTATCAATGAAAAGTATTCTTATTCAGGGATTATATGTTTGTTAGTATTGATTGTATAGGATGTTTAGGCATATATATTAAACACGTATGTTTACAGATACAAAATAATACTCGATTTTTGTTACATATTGTAATAGTGGATAAGATTAAAAAGGAAAATATGTGCTTATAATATGTTTTAGTTTTTAGTTTGAGGAAAAGAAAAATAATAATAATAAATAGATGTAGTGTATTATACATAGATTATTATGATTTTGAAACTGAAACAAATATATAGGAAAATTGCACATTTTGGATGCGAGTGCAATTCTTATTAACCGGGTTTAGTTTAGAGTCCAATATTATCCTCAAAAAAAATATTAGATAGAAATTATATTTATATCCACAAACTAGATAATTTTAGTTTTGCAAAAAATTTTAAATTTGTGTACATTAATTATTGGGGCCCCTTAATTATTTTACTTAATTTTTTAAAAGTTATTTTGAACTTCAGAAATATTATTATCACTATTTTATAAATATATTCTTAGTTTTAATATTTAAAGATTAGATGAAATAATTTATAAGAAAGGTCTTCTTTTACTATCAATTTTATTTGAGATATTAATATATTCATATTTTAGATTTACAAAGAATATTAATTTCATTACCAGAGTAAAATATAATTCAATTAGCCGACTTAATCAAAATATACAACAACAACACAAATAAAATTTTCCATGTAACAAATAATCATCTAAACGAAAAAATTAAGTTAATCCAATTTTAACGAATTAATTTAAATGATATCATTCAAACTATTTACAAAGAAGCAGCACGAGAAGTAAAAAAAGAAATAAATGTTGCAATTTGCATTTTCTTTTCATTCCACTTATGGGTTCATAATTAAAAACAGCTTTTTTCTTTTGTTTCCATGCCAAAGGAAACAAAGTGAAAAAGAGATTGATGAAGGAAGAAAACAACATAACTGTTAAGTAGTTTAAAAGAAAAAGGTAAATCATAATCAGTTCCCATTGCATCGGTGAAGCACACCATTGCTACTACTTGCTTGCACTTGCTTCTTCTGGTTCTGTTGGTTTATCCTGTCAAGTCCCCATATCCTTATGGTGCCGTCATCGCTTGCTGAAGCCAACATGTGAAGGTTTGTTGGGCTCCAGCTCACGCAGTTTACCGCTCCTGCATGTCCTGGTAGCTCAATGATTAACTTCCCTGTTGATCTGTGCCATATGTATACCTGCAAATCACACAACATATGAATATGTATGTAGACCAATGTCACCAACTGAATAGAGATGCAACCAGAGACTCATCTGATTGTCTTCTCTAAAACTGATAATGTTTTGTAACTCTAAATCCTAAAACCAAACCGAAGAACTATATACATTTGATTTAGCTTTGTGTGCTTATGTGATGAAAAGAGCGGATTTATACCAGAGAATCCTCGCTTCCACTAGCGATGAAAGCTTGTTGATAGCCACCAAAGCATGACCTGATGAGGAACCGTGAACGCTTGTGGCCTTTGTATCTCATCACAATCTTGGGGTCACCTTCGATATTCCAGAGACGGATCTCCTGGTTAAGGAGATTTACCAGAAGATATTTGTTATCATTCGAAAGCGAGAAGGATGTAATCATGTCTTCCTCTTCGATCAATCTCTCAACTGTCGCTTCCCTATCAAACAGGGATATCACTGAACCTTTGCATACACTAACGACCCACTTGCCATCATCCGTCATTGCTATATCTGATACTTTTTGCGTCCTCTGGCCTTTCCAGCATTCCAACTCTCTACCGTCTAAGTCCCACATGCAGATGCTTCGGTCTGTCATCCCGGCAATGATTCCCTGCCCATCAGAATACCATCCGCAAGAAATGGGACCGATGCCGCCTTTTTCGTACGTGTGAATACAGTCTCCTGAATCAACATTCCAGCGTCTGATAACCTCTTCTGCTCCACATGTCAGAACTTGACGATCATCAGGACTCCATAAGATCGCAGTCACGGGCTTCTGGTGGCCCACAAGTTTATGCTTCAATGAAAACTGCCCATCGGCTTTGATCTGAGAAGTAAACTCTAAGAAGATCAGCAAACATGTTTCCAGGTAACAAATCAAAACTTTTAAATGGTAAGTCAGCATTACCTCCCATATAATTGCGGCCTGGTCCTTGGACGATGAAGCTAGATATTTGCCATTATGCGAGAATTGCAAGAACCAAACTTCATCAGTGTGCGACTCCAAGATCTAAACCATTCACATAGAGAGAACTTAACAAATGTGATTTATGTCATAAACACACACAAACACTGAACTACAAACATAAAAAAGAGGCCACTGAAGTAATTAGATAATCATAGGAACGTGAGTACAGGTCACAGCAAAGAAAAATACTATAATAGACAATGATGGAAAAAATAACCGAAAAGAACAAGAAGCATCACGCTGAGCACACTGTACTAAAAACCTTTCAGCTAGGGATACATATAGTTTCGAAAAACTAATGATCACCAAGAGAAGAAACAACCACAACATGAAGGAAACAGAAGTAACATTAACATATCATAGCAGTCTAACCTGAACAGTCCGAGAAGGAATCTGGTGCTTCCCGCATTGATGATCAGAAAACAGAGACAAATCACTATCCAAAGTATTATGGTAAACACAAGAATCCCGCTGAATACGAAGAGAATTCTCAACTAAACACTCCAACCTCTTTTCCGGGACCATAACAGAAGCAGGAAGCAAGTTGTGCAGCTCCTCCAAAACCTTAGACCTTGAACTCACACTCTCTTTACCTTTACCCGATGAGCTAAGTGACATAAACTTTGAAGGTGATATAAGTGCAGAAGCGAGCTCATGAACACGCTTTGTATTAACACGAAGAGGCACAATCTCGTTCCTTAACGTCCCTAACGCATCAGCTACCTTCTCAAACTTCAGAAGCTCAAAGAACTTCTGCTCTAGCAGCAAAAACGACGCAGCTTTAACCGCCTTTTCATCTACCAACCCGATTCTGTGCAACGTCGCAACACTCTCATCCCATTTCCCTTCCTTAACCTGCTGCAGAAACGCCTTGACGACGGACTGATGCATAGGGATTCCGGATTCTTCCTCCAGCATAGCCCCGGTTTTACCGTACCCAAGCGAATAAAGAGCTCTGGTGATGATCCTGACGAATTCGGATTTTTTAATGACGCCTTTGGAGCCGATGGTTTCATCATCCCCTTGGGAGGAGGAGGTGAGAGGCCTCGCCATCAGGTCTCCCAAAGAGTTGTTCACACTACTAGTGGCTCTAACGGAAGGAGAGTTGCCGTTGGGTTCGTCAGCGAGGAGTTTGGCACGTTTAAAAGGAGGTTCAGTATCCTCCACAACTCCCATGAAATTGCTAGTTCAGGACATGTAGCTATCCTGCAGAGAGACATAGAATGAGTGAATAATGCACATTAGATCAATAGGAAAAACAAAAGAAATGCCCTTTTAAAGAATGCAACTTCAGAACAGTACAAAGGATTATCCTTGATCACAATCAGAGATCTACTAGCAAAATATAGTTGAGAATAACATCAAACCCCAGAAATGATCAAAAACTATAAAAATGAGTGGCTTTTCAATTTGTTCGATCGGAACAACCATTTCTCGACGGCTTCATCGATCAAGCAGAAGATAACATAGTGAATCGAGATAACGCTCAATCGATCTAATTACAATGGTAACTCCAAAATCTATAGAACTAAACCACAAAATCGAAACAGTTCGATTAGCAATCACAGAATCATCAGCATCGACGTAGATAGAGCAAGGGCGATGAAGATTAATCAACGATCTAAGATGCAAAATAAGGAGGGTGGGAGGAGACGATCGAATCTCACCGGATAAGAAGCAAAACTCAGGAAGAAGTAAGAGATAAGGTTTGGCGATGGCAGCGGTGAGGATAGAGAGAGATATAGAGAAGAGTCTGAGCTAACAATTAAGGAGTATAAAAAAGGGAAGGAAGATGAATGAAGAAAGGAAGCGTGTCTGATCAGCGGCTGCTCTCTCCTCCCAACAAAGCTTTTTTTGCAAATTTTCCCCCAGCTTTTTTATATATTTTCACATAAAACATGGTTAATATTGCTTTTAGTCAAGTGGTTAACATTTTATACATGCGTATCTTTTTATTTTATCAGAAGCCATCTCTATTTTTCCGGAAGAGATTTCTAGAGAAATAATCAATGGACCCGTTGATTTTTTAAAAACATAGTGCATGTACTTTTCTTGCAGTCTAATTTGAAAGCCCTTTTTCAAAAAAAAAAAAAGAATTGGTGCATATTCGTTTTATTGTCAAAAATAACAAACTCGTTTTCAGATCCTTGTAGATAAACAAACAAGAAAACGTGTATCTCGACGATATTATCGGTTCTTTTCATGATATAATCTAAAAGCGCTGTGGTTGAACAAAATCCATAGTATACAAGCGAAGACTTTTAGCAATTCCCAGCTCTGTACAATTACAAATACACAATGGGCTTGAACATGGCCCATAATGTGTTATTCAATCAAGAAGTTAACACTAAGAAGATCTGAATCCGTTCAATCTCATTTACCAAGGTGTAACACATTACTATACATGTTGAAGATCAAGATTAACAACTGTACTATGGACTGAAAAGATTATCTTCTTCCTCTTAACTGAAATAATTAACAAACCAAATAACATCCGTTATTGTTTGGGCTATGTTCACTAGAGAAGGCCCATTAAAAACATGTATTGAATTAAGAAGTATGCCCAACTAATCTACCCAAGGCACAATTTGTTTTGTCCAAAAACGTCGCCGTTTTAAAGTTAGAGCCTTACCATATCTTAACTTGTTGATAAGCCATAGGTCATATCACCTCGCGCAACGACTATAAGCAACCTAACTTATCTCAACGTGCCTTTAAGAGCGTCTTTTGTTTTCTTCTCTCTTTCTTGGATTCAAAATCACTAATCTTCCTTCCTTTTCAGCTTTATAGTAATTAATTAATAATTAAATTACTTTTCCTCTCTATAAATATCAGTTCGTCACCCACATCAAATGCTCAAAATCAAACCAAAAAAGAAAATAAAACGAGCTCTCTCTGCTGCCTACTCGCTCTGCTGCCTACTCGCTCTTTCTCGCGTTCCCAGATTCTTCGATCGGCGAAGCCTATCATCATCTAATCTCTGCAGGTACTAATTCTCCGACTACGTTATTCGTTCTCGTCGCTCTATTCCATTTTTGCTTGAGTATCTTGTTTTCGTAGATTCGACGATTCAATTAGTGCACGATCCTTTATGTATCTGTGTTGATCTCGTTCGCAGAGCTGCTGTGCGGTAATGGCTACTCTCGACAAGGAACTTTTGTTATTGATTCTTCAATATCTCGGTGAAGAGAAATACAAGGAAACTGTTCACAGGTCCTTCCTTTTCCGCTAAATCTTTTTTTTTTTTTCAAATTGCGAATTGAGAATCCTGATTAAAATCCTTGATAATGTTGAAATAAACCATAGATTGGAATCGGAGTCTGGCTGTTACTTCAACATGCTTTACTTTGAGGAACTGGTGACTCAAGGCAAGTGGGACGAAATGGAGAAGTATCTCTTTGGGTTCACCAAGATTGAGGATAACCAACAGTCCATGAAAATCTTCTTTGAAATCCGAAAGCATAAGTATCTCGAAGCGTTAGATAAGTAAGTATAAAGCTTCATATCTTGAATAGTTTTAGCTAAGCTAAGTGGTGGTTATGTGTCTCAATTGTACTTTTTTTCTATTTAATCTGCAGGCGTGATCATGCTAAAGCTGTGGACATATTACGAAAGGATCTGAGGTTTTATGCACCTTTTTCTGAAGGTCTCTTCAAGGAAATGGCCCTGCTTTTGACACTAGATGACTTTAGGTTCTCATAATGTGGACCCTTGCAACATTTTTTTCCGGTTATATAGATTATTTATCATTCAGTGTTACATCAACTTTCAGAGAAAATCCGAAACTCTCCATGTACAAGAAGGACACAGAGTCAGAAAGAGGCGTTCTGTTTCGTGACTTAGAGAAACTGATAAAAGATAATCCACTTTTCCGCGACAAACTCGAGTTTCCTGCTATCAAGACTTCAAGGTTGCGTACTCTAATCAACCACAGGTGCTTGAGACTTGTTATTTTATTCAGTGTAAACACACAATTTTCTCAAATGATTAAAACTTGGGATTTACTCGATTTCTTCATAGTTTAAACTGGCAGCACAAACTATGTAAGAATGCTAGGCCAAAGCCTGAATTCGAAACTCTGTTTGTGGACCATATATGCAACCAACCAATTGCTGCGCGAGCTGCATCCCCTGCTATAAGTCATCCCAATATTGCAGCTGAAGTGTTGTCACCTCACGGTGTAAGTGCCGAATGATTATGTTCTCTCTATGGAAATAGGTTTGTTTTACGCTCAAGTGTCGCCACATGTTTTCTTGACAACTGTTTCAGCCTGCTCCTGGTGCAACAATCCCAGCTGCTCCTGGTGCTCCTGTCAGGCGTCGTCGTTCTGCATCTTCAAGTGCTGGTTGTCTGTTTATTCTGAATGCTCTGTCTTATCATGAGTTTTGAAATCCGTTTCATTTGAATAATTTTGTTTTAACTTGAAACATTGTGTTAGCTGCTATCTTAATGGGCCCTCAGACTCCTTCCGGTCATATGGAAAATCAAACTGCTGATTCTAACAATCCTTTGAAGAGGCCAAGGCCGTGTGAAACCTCACAGGAGGTACTTATGAATAAAACTAATCTCTGTTATGTATCCGAGAGTTGATATAATCTTTAGAGAGAACTGGGATTTTCAATTTTAGGTTTTCTACTTGTCAAAAATGTGGTAGAAGAGCTTAAGAGATATCTTTTCCATTCAAAGCATTCTTTTCACAGGTGGTTTGTAATGATTTTTTTTCAGGTGGGTAATATTTTGCCAGTTTCATATTCTGGCCATCCCCATGGACATAATACATTATCACCTGATGACTTGCCCAAGGTAGTTGCTACAACTCTTCCTCAGGGTTCACCCGTCACCAGCATGGAGTTCCATCCAGTTCAGCAAATTTTACTACTGGGTATGTCCTATAAAACCGTACTCTCAAACGTGCAGATTCTGTAATGTCATCTCTTGCTTTTTGGTTTTTATTTTTATCGATTAAGGGTACTGAGATATATGTTGTCAGTTGGTACAATTGGTGGTGATGTTTTCCTGTGGGACGTGGGTGCTCGTAAAAAGATTTCAGAGAAGTGTTTTGATGTCTGGAAGCTTGATGCATGTTCAAAGGAATTGCAGGTTTACCTCTCACCTTTTGGATATATTCTCTTACTTTCTGGAAGCTTGATGCATGTTTTAATTCTTTTGAATTTGTGGACAGGAATCTTTGAATACTGACAAGACGGCATCAGTAAACCATGTGGCATGGAGTCCTGATGGAACTCTATTTGGTATATGCCAACTGTTCTCCAGCAATTTATTATCTTCATGAGACTTTGTGATTAAATTGTTAAGTTTATTCGCTGAATAGAAACCGTCTTAACACTGGAAAAAAATTGACATTGTTTTAATATGTCCTTTCAGGCGTGGCATACTCAAAAAACATCGTGCATATCTATTCCTTTTGTCGAGACAATGCCGTAATAAGTCATCTGGAGGTTCATTTTACCAGCTATTCTTTCATTAATATCACTCACTTTAGCCTGCCATATGTTCCAGATTGGTTATACATTTTGGTTTTACTCTTTCCTCTGATTCCAGATTGAAGCTCATAGAGGAAGTGTCAACCATATTGCCTTTTCATATCCTAACGAACAACTATATGTTGTTACTTGTGGCGATGACAGGCTCATTAAGGTTTGTGTTTCCGAATTCCAGACTATTTATGTTCTGTTGTCACGTTAATGGTTGGGCATGACTTACATGAACTAAAACAATCCAAAGGTTTGGGATGCTGCTACTGGGGCTACACGGTTTACTTTTGAGGGTGATGAAGCTCCTGTGTTCTCTGTTTGCCCTCACCAAAAGGAAAATATTCAGGTATTAAGAATTGTTTCTTTTGTTGTTGTTGGAACGTACAACCAGTCTCATACGGTTGCCATGATTCATTTGTCTGTCATGACACCGAGTACCTTTGGATTACAATTGTTGACTGACTGACTGAATGTAGTGTATATACAGTTTGTATTCTCAGCAGCAACTGATGGAAAAGTAAGAACTTGGTTGTATGATGAGTTGGGTGCGAGAGGTACCTATGACGCACCTGGCCATTCTTTGATAAGAATGGCATACAGCAGTGATGGAACAAGGTTCATTCAACTTTCTCAATTTTTTACAAGCATTTCTTAAAGCCTTGACTGTGCTATCTTTTCCTTCCAAATTTTAAAACAATAACATGCTACAGGTTGTTTTCCTGTGGTACAAACAAAGAAGGAGAGTCATTCTTAGTCGAGTGGGATGAAAGTGAAGGCTCAATACAAAGAACATACGACGGCCTTGGACAACGTGCTGCAGGGATTGTACAATTTGACACAACCAAAAATAGATTCTTAGCTGCTGGCGATGAGTCGACCGTAAAAATTTGGGACATGAACAACACAAATATTTTGACAAATATTCATGCAGATGGTGGCTTACCGGTAATATTACCTAATGATTGTGGCCTCTAGCTATTTCTACTACTTCGCAGCTAATTACTTGAGGCAAACCTGCAGGCTTCTCCTTGTGTAAGATTTAACAGGGAAGGAATACTTTTAGCTGTCTCAACCAGTGACAATGGTGTTAAAATTCTCGCTACTGATGATGGATTTAGGTTGCTGAGAACAGCAGAAAATCGCTCGCTTGCCTTTAAGGTATAGTTTATTGGATACTACTATCTCTGTGAAAAATGTTCGAAATTTGTGAACACATTCTCGTTTGCAGGTTCCCGGAGGTGGTGGTTTTGGTTCTTCAAGTGCAAATGCAGGAATAACTATGGCAGATCAATCTACATCTTTTTCAGCTACGAAGGTGAATTAAAGTCTGAATTTGAATGTGTATCCGTGTAGTATGCCGAATATATAGTGTATGACTAAACAGTTTCTGTTATTCAGAAAAACGAAGTGCGAACTCTGGCTGATGGAAAGCCCAGAACCTCTAATTTTTCAACTGAATTATCTACATCCTGGAAAGTTACAGAGATTACAGAGCCATCTCAGTGCTACTCCTTGAGGCTCCCTGACAATGTGACAGTCAAGAAGGTACTATTATAGTTTTAGATGTTTATCTTCCAAAGTCAACATTTACAAGTGAAGAAGTTATAATCTTGTTACCTGAGTTAGATATATCTTGTAGTGACTGAGGCTGTTATTTGTTATGTAGCCTGCGGATGATCAGTGCTTACTCATGTTTTCATTGGTGGGAGTTTCAGGTTTCCAGATTAATATACACAAATTCTGGATCTGGAGTATTAGCCTTGGCATCTAATGCAGAGCACAAGTTGTGGAAATGGCAGAATAGCGATCCTAATTTAGATGGAAAAGTATCCTTGGCTCCTTTTTTTAGTAGTTTCCTTGTACATTGTTAGGTGTGACTTGCATATTTGTTGTTTCTTTCTTATAGACTTTATATATTTGCTTATATAGGCAACGGCTAATGCAGCACATCCAGTATTATGGAAACCTAAAAGTGGGATTATGATGATTAATGAGAAAAGTGATAAAAACCCGGAACAGGCTATTCCCTGTCTTGCTCTCTCAAACAATGACGCCTACCTTGTGTCAGCTTCCGGGGGGAAAATCTCTTTGTTCAACATGGCGACCTTCAAGGTGACTACCCGTATCTTCCTAGAAAAAAGTTGAAATCACCACTGCAGCGTTCTGATAATTTGTAATAATGAAAGGTAGATTTGAAAAAGTTCCATGCTCTGATATGCTCTGTTTTATCTTTTAACCTATAGTGTATGGCGACGTGCATGCCTCCACCGCCTGCAGCAACATTTCTTGCGTTTCATCCTTCAGAAAATAACATCATTGGCATTGGCTTCGAGGATTCATCTATCCAAATCTACAATCTTAGGACTAGTGAGGTATTGCCTGGAATGAAATTATGATGGTTAGTTTCTGGTGGTAAAAGTCCTGAATATATAATGACGCTCTTGCTAGGTGGGAGCCATATTGAAAGGTCATCGGAACAGAATAACAGGGCTTGCTTTCTCACTGGCTCTGAACATTCTAGTTTCTTCGGGTGCTGATTCACAGGTAAGAATAATGTTGTTGTGAGTTTGGTTCATAAGTTAGTTAAACACTAGTAACTTGCTTACATATTTGGGGTCTGTAGCTGTGCGTTTGGGGCATGGCTGGATGGCAGAAGCGAAGTAGTATGTATTTGAAAGCTTCAAAAGGAAGATCAATGCCGGCTGCCTCAGATACTCGCGTGCAGTTCCATCAAAATGAGATTCATCTGTTGGTGGTCAATGAAACGCAAATAGCCATTTACGATGCTCAAAAACTTGATTGCTTGAAACTGTGGTTTCGATGGGAAGCCACTAGTCCAATTACATCAGGTACATATTCAGGTGATAGCCAGTCAATCTTCGTGAGCTCTGAAGACGGTACTGTCTATGTCTTCACTGCGTCAAATCTCAGACTGAGATGTCGGATTAATCCAACAGCTTACTTGCCTTCGGACCCAAGGTAACTCTTATGCCTTAAGTCTCAAATATTATTAGCTTCTGGCGTATGTATTGAAGAAATGTGTGTGGTCTTTGCAGCTCAAGAGTATATCCGCTAGTGATTGCAGCTCATCCATCGGAGAGTAACCAGTTCGGAGTAGGGCTCAGTAATGGTCATGTCTATGCGGTTGAACCATCGGAATCAGAAGGAACGTGGGGAACCTCGCCTCCAGGCTCCACTGACAACTTTAAAAGTTTTGCATAGTCTTTTGCTTTGTATAGATAGGCGTTTTGTCTTTTTGATTTTAACTCAAAAGATCTCAGACCTTAGAGGTATAATTGAATATAATACAACCCCCCCCCCCCATGTAATTCCCTCATAGCATCACAAAACTGAATATTTCTGCCTTCTTAGGCACTGATATGTTGATTCCTTCATGTATTACCATATAAATCTGATGGCATATTCTTTTGTTAACAATAACACTGCACAACTGGAAAAAAAAACAACTGTTCTCTTGCTTCCTTCTCTTAAACAACGGTTCGGGAACTTTGTCCGATACCCGGAGCCGCACCCGAACCGAAATCCGAATCGAAGTAGCAAAATACCCGAACGGGTATTAAGTTAAGTTAGGAGAGATTGGATATCCGAACCCAAACGGGTAATATCTGAACTCGAATGGATATCCGAAGATAACCGAACATATATATACTTACCCTTATATTTCTATTTTACATCTCTTATTTTTTTTAAATATTTATATTGATGTTACACATACTTTAAAATCATAAGTATATATATAATTATGGAGAAAATGATTTGATATTCATTTAAAATGCATGTCAAACTTTTTTGTTTCATGTATTAACAAAAGTTACATTCAAAGTTTAAAAACAATACCCAAATTAATATCTATTTGTTTTTGAAATATTATTTTCAAACCTATTAATCATTCAATTTATAAAAAATAAAAAAAAAATCAGTTAAGTCAAATCTATATTTTTAAATACAAGAAACTTAAAAAATGAAAATTTTTTTTTTTTCTTTTAAAATCTAAATATCCGAACCCGATTCAAAATAACCGAACCCGAACTAAAAATACCCGAACCCAATCCGAAGTACAGAAATACCCTAACGGGTTCTCTATCCCTATACCGAAATACCCGATCCGAATCCGAACAGGTATATACGCGAACGGCCACCCCTGCTCAGGACTCAATAAAGCCCAATATTAGGGACAGCGTTATGGGCCCATTATGTTCAGGCCCACTAATTTTAGGCCAACTTAAAGGGAGCGATGAATATTTACGTAGTTCTATGGAAGTGAAAAATCCATTGTTCCGTCTTGGTTGAATTAGAATGGGAGAAGTGGCTGCTCAGATTCCGACGAGGTTCGGCCACGAGCTCAGGGCTTGTCTTCGATGCCGCCGTGTCAAAATCTACGATCAGGTATCGTGGATTCTCTCTCTCTCTCTTTCTCGCTTTGGTTTGCGTGTTTCTTTCGTTTTGTAATCTGGTTTCTACAACAGATTAGGGATTCTGGGTGCGAGAATTGTCATTTCTTCAAGCTAGACGAGGTTCCTGAGCGTATCGTCGATGTTACCACCCTTAACTTCAACGGGTATGACCTAATTTACCATCCTTAATTTTGAATTTACTGGCACTGTTCATAAAGTCTATACTTACTGATTAGATACTATTGTTAATTCCTCATTGATAAGCGAGCTATCTTATAATGTCACTCTACCACTATAAGCAACCTAACTTATCGTATCCTGCTTATAATTTTGTTCCCAACGATTCCGCGCGCATTGGCAGTTAATTTACTTTTCCACTCTCAATAAATAGCAGATCGTCACCCACAACAGCAGCCGAAGAGGAAAATAAAACGAACTCTCTCTACTACTCGCTCTCGCTCTTGCTCGCGTTCCCAGATTCTTCGATCGGCGAAACCTTTAGTCATCTAATCTCCGCAGGTACTTCTCCCACTACGTTCTTCGTCCTCTTCGCTCTATTCCATTTTTGCTGGAGTATCTTGTTAGTTAGCGCATGATCGTTTAATGTATGTGTGTTGATCTCGTTCGCAGAGCTGCTGTGCAGTGATGGCTACTCTCGAGAAGGATCTTATGTTCTTGATTCTTCAATTTCTCGATGAAAAGAAACACAAGGAAACTGTTCACAGGTTTCCTTTCCCATCCAATCTTTTGTCAAATTGGGAATTGGGAATCCTGATTAATTATGATTAGTGTTAAACAGATTGGAATCGGAGTCTGCTTGTTACTTCAACATGCGTTACTTTGAAGAACTTGTGGCTCAAGGCAAGTGGGACGAAATGGAGAAGTATCTTTCTGGATTCACCAAGATTGAGGATAACAAACAGTCCATGAACATCTTCTTTGAAATCCGAAAGCATAAGTATCTCGAAGCATTAGATAAGTAAGTATAAAGCTTCATATTTTTGAGTAGTTTTAGCTAAGCTTAGTGGTGTATGAGTCTCAATACTTTTTCTATTTAATCTGCAGGCGTGATCATGCAAAAGCTTTGGACATATTCTTCAAGGATCTGAAGGTGTTTGAATTAGAAACTTATAATAAAGATCTCTTCAAGGAAATGTCCCTGCTTTTGACAATGGATGACTTTAGGTTCTCACAATGTTGACCCTTACAACATTTTTTCAGCTTATATAGATTATCTATTCATATTGTTACATCAACTTTCAGAGCTAATCCGAAAATCTCCACGTACGGGGATACAACGTCGGCAAGGGGTAATTTGTTCCGTGGATTAGAAAAACTGATAGAGGCTAATCCACTTCTCCGCGACAAACTTCAGTTTCCTGTTTTGGGGACTTCAAGGCTGCGTACTCTAATCGGGCAAAGGTGCTTGAAACTTGTTCTGTTATTTAATTCAGTAAAAAAAAAACACATTTTTCTCAAATGATTAAAACTTGGGATTAACTCGATTTTCTCATAGTTTAAACTGGCAGCATCATCTATGTAAGAATGCTATGCCAAATCCTGACATCGAAACTCTGTTTGTGGACCATACTTGCGACCAACCGATTACTGTAAGTGCCGACTGATTATGTTCTCTTTACTACTCTATGGAAATGCGTTTGTTTTATGCTCAAGTTTGCCACATGTTCCATGGACAGATTTTTCGGCCTGTTCCACGTGCAACAATCCCACCTTCTCTTTTAGAATGGATCTCTAATCCAGGTTGTGTATTTATTCTGAATGCTTTTTTTTTACGTTTTCTGAAAGATCTGCTTTATCATAACTACATCTGCCAATGCTATATTATCTTACCATTTTACTTTATTTATCTGAAAGATCTGTTTTGAAATCCGTTTCATTTGAATAATTTTGTTTAACTTGAAACCTTGTGTTAGCTGCTATTTTAGTGGGCCCTCAGACTCCTTCTGGTCATATGGAAAATCAAACTGCTGATTCTGACAATCCTTTGAAGAGGTCAAGGCCGTCTGGAACCTCACAGGAGGTACTTATGAATAAGTAATCTCTGTTATGTATCCCAGAGTTGAAGTTGATGATATTAGAGTTTATATAATCTATAGAGAGAACTGGGATTTTCAGTTTTAGGTTTTCTACTTGTAAAAATGTGGCAGAAGAGCTTAAGAGATATCGTTTCCATTCCAAGCATTCTTTTCTTAGTGGGAATGTTCTTGGGTGATTTGTAATGATTTTTTTTTCAGGTGAGTAATATTTCGCCAGTTCCATATTCTGGCCAGCCCCATGGACGTAATACAATATCACTTGATGAGTTTCCCAAGGTAGTTGTTACAACTCTTGCTCAGGGTTCACGTGTCACGAGCATGGACTTCCATCCAATTCAGCAAATTTTACTACTGGGTATGTCCTACGAAACCGTACTCTCAAACGTGCAGATTCTGTAAGGGTACTGAGATATACGTTGTCAGTTGGTACAATTGGTGGTGATGTTTTCCTGTGGGACGTGGGTGCTCGTCAAATGATTTCGGAGAAGGGATTTGAAGTCTGGAAGCTTGATGCTTGTTCAAAAGAATTGCAGGTTTACCTTTCACTTTTTGGATATTTTCTTACTTTCCAAGAAGTGCTTTTAACTCTTTTTGGACAGGCATCTTTTAGCGATGATGAGAGGGCATCGGTAAATCATGTGGCATGGAGTCCTGACGGATCTCTAATTGGTATAAGCCAACTGTTCTCAGAATTGTTAAGGTTATTCCCAGAATCGATACAGTCCTAACACGTGGAAAATATTCACATTGTTTTAATATTTCAGGCGTTGCATACTCAAAAAACATCGTCCATATCTATTCCTTTGATGGGGGCAATGACATACGCAATCATCTGGAGGTTCAGTTTACCAGTTACTCCTTTCATTAATATCACATACTAGCCTCCCTTATGTTCAGCATAGCTTTACATTTTGGTTTTACTCTTTCCTCTGACTCCAGATTGAAGCTCATACAGGAAGTGTTAACCATCTTGCCTTTTCATATCCTAACGAACAACTATCTGTTGTTACTTGTGGCAATGACAGACTCATTAAGGTTTGTGTTTCAGACCATCTATGTTCTGTTGTCACGTTAATGGTTGGGCATGACTTACATGAACTAAAATAATCCAAAGGTTTGGGACGCTTTTACGGGGGCTAAACGGTTAACTTTTGAGGGCCATGAAGCTCCTGTGCTCTCTGTTTGTCCTGACCAGAAGAAAAATATTCAGGTAATAAGAGTTGTTTCTTTGGTTGTTTTTGGAACGTACAATCAGTCTCATACGGTTGCCATGATTCATTTGTCTGTCATGACACCGAGTACCCTTGGATTACAATTGTTGACTGACTGAATGAATGTAGTGTGTATACATTTTACTATTTAGACTAGCATCCCCTATACTAGAAGTTTTCTCTAATGCATTCTAGATCGTACAGGTTATCTTGTCAACAGCAACTGATGGAGAAATAAAAGGTTGGTTTTATGATGATGTTGGTGCGAGTGTTACCTATGACGCACCTGGCCATTCTTCGACCAGAATGGCATTCAGCAGTGATAGAGCAAGGTTCATCCAACTTTCTCAAAAATTTTCAGCAAAGCTTTGGCTGTTATCTTTTCCTTCGATGTATAAAAACAATAACATGTAACAGGTTGTTTTCCTGTGGTACAAACAAAGAAGGAGAGTCATTCTTAGTCGAGTGGAAGGACGGTAAAGGCTCCATAAAAAGAACATATCAAGGCCTTGGACAACGTGCTGTAGGGATTGTACAATTTGACACGACCAAGAATAGATTCTTAGCTGCTGGCGATGAGTCGACTATCAAAATTTGGGACATGAACAACACAAATCTTCTGACAACTATTCATGCAGATGGTGGCTTACCGGTAAAATGACCTAATGATCGTGGCCTCTATCTATTTGTACTACTTTCTTACTGGCAGCTAATTACTTGTGGAAAACCTGCAGGCTTCTCCTTGTGTTAGATTTAATAAGGAAGGAACACTTTTAGCTGTCTCAACCAGTAACCATGGTGTTAGAATTCTCGCTACTGATGATGGATTAAAGTTTCTGAAAACAGTAGAAAATCGCACGCTTGCCACTAAGGTATATTTTCTTGGATACTATCTCTGTGGACATTGTGCGCAATTTGTGAACACATTCTGGTGTGCAGGTTCCTGGAGGTGGAGGTGGTGGTTTTGGTTCTTCAAGTGCAAATGCAGGAATAACTATGGCAGATCAATCTACCTCTTTTGCAGCTATGAAGGTGAATTAAAGTCTGAGTTTGGATGTGTATCCGTGTAGTATGCTGAATATACGGTGTATGACTAAACAGTTTTTGTTATTCAGAAAAATGAAGTGCGACCTCTGGCTGATGGGAAGCCCAGAACCTCTAATGTTTCAGGCGAAGGATATACAAAGTGGAAAGTTACAGAGATTACAGAGCCATCTCAGTGCTACTTCTTGAGGCTCCCCGACAATGTGACAGACACGAAGGTACTATTATGTTTAAAACATGGTTCTATCTACAAGCTAGATGTCAAGTTAACATTTACAAGTGAAGAGCTATAATCTATTTACCTGAGTTTAGAAATATCTTGTAATGACTGAAGCTGTTATTTGTTATGTAGCCTGCGGATGATCAGTGCTGACTCATGTTTTGTTTGGGTGGGAGGTTCAGGTTTCCAGATTAATCTACACAAATTCTGGCTCTGGAGTATTAGCCTTGGCATCTAATGCAGAGCACAAGTTGTGGAAATGGCAGAATAGCGATCCTAATCTGGCTGGAAAGGTATGTTTGTCTCCTTTTTTATAGTAGTTTCCTTGTACATTATTAGGTGTGAGTTGCATTATTTGTTGTTTCTTTCTTATAGACTTTATACATTTGCTTATATAGGCAACGGCTAATACACATCCAGTATTATGGAAACCTAAAAGTGGGATTACGATGATTAATGAGACAAGTGATAAAAACCCGGAAGAGGCTATTCCTTGTCTTGCCCTCTTAAAGGACTCCTACCTTGTGTCAGCTTCAGGCGGGGGAATCTCTGTGTTCAACATGGTGACCTTCAAGGTGAATAACCGTATCTTCCTTGTAAAATTTCATTAAAGATGTGAAAATGTTTAATGCTCTAATATGATGTATAGACTGCAAAGACGTACATGTATCCACCGTCTGCACCAACATTCGTTGCGTTTTTTCCTTCAGATGTGAAAAAGTCAGTTTTGTCATTTGTGATGCTTTGAGAGATTTACATGGGGTTTGTATTATATTCAATTATACCCCCTAAGGTTTGAGATCTTTTGAGTTAAATCAAAAAGACAAAACGCCTATACAAAGCAAAAAGACCATACAAAAACTTTGAAGTTGTCAGGTGGAGCCTGGAGGCGAGGTTCCCCATTTTCCTTCTGATTCCGATGGTTCAACCACATAGACATGGCCATTACTGAGCCCTACTGCAAACTGGTCACTCTCCGATGGATGAGTTGCGATCACTAGAGGATTTACTCTTGAGCTACAAAACCCACACACATCTCATCAAATACATACGCAGAAGCTAATAATATTTGATACGGTGATAGCAAGTCAATCTTTGTGAGCTTTGAAGACGGCACTGTCAATGTCCTCACTGCGTCAAATCTCAGACTGAGATGTCGGATTAATCCAACAGCTTACTTGCCTTCGAATCCAAGGTAACTATTATTCTCTTTTTAGTCTCTAAGTATCAAATATTAATAGCTTCTGACGTATGTATTGATGAAATGTGTGTGGTCTTTGCAGCTCAAGAGTAATAGTGATCGCAGCACATCCAACGGAGAGTGACTGACCAGTTTGCAGTAGGGCTCAGGAATGGGCATGTCTATGTGGTTGAATCAGAAGGAAGATGGGGAACCTCGCCTCCACTCCAGGCTCCACCTGACAAAGTTTTGTATAGTTTTTTTTTGCTTTGTATAGGCGTTTTGAATTTAACTCAAAAGATCGCAAACCTTAGTATTTTTTTGGGGTATAATTGAATATAATACAAAACCCCAAGTAAAGCATCACAAACAGACTTCTTCTGTCATCTTAGCAAATGACACGATGGTTCCTTCGTGTATACCATATGAATCTGATGACATCTTATTTTGTTAACAACCACAATGCACAACCAGTTTCTTGCTTCCTCCCAAGTCTAATATTTTAGACAACGTTATGGGCCCACCGAGCCCAATATATTGAGGCCCACTTCAGAGAAACGGTGATGAGTATTTAAGTTTTTAAACGGAAGTGAAAAATTTATCGTTCCGTCTTTGCTCGAATCAGAATGGGAGAAGTGGCTGCTCAGATTCCGACGAGTTTCGGCCACGAGCTCAGGGCTTGTCTTCGATGCCGCCTCGTCAAAACCTACGATCAGGTATCATCGGCTGTGTTTATTTATCTTGCGATATATTAATATGGTTTCTCCAACAGTTTAGGGATTCTGGGTGCGAGAATTGTCCATTCTTCAAGATAGAGGAGGATCCCGAGCGTATCGTCGATGTTACCACCCCTAATTTCAACGGGTATGACCTAATTTCGAATCCTCAAAATTTGAATTTACTGGACATTGTTCATATAGTCGATGCTTATTGATAAGAAGAATAATGCGTTGCAAATTGTGATTTCAATGTGGAAGTGACCTAAAGTTTGCTGCTTTTTAACTTGTTTCATGTCAAATTAAAAAAAAAAAAAGTTAACAGTGAGAAAGAGAGAGGTAGTGTACATATCTGCTAATACCTCTGTTATGATTGTTTTTTGTTTTTGCAGTACAATCTCTATGATGGATCCACGTAGAAGTTGGGCGGCGAGATGGTTAAGAATTGGTATGTTAAAAGCAATTACACTTTTAACTTGTTCTCTTTGTCCAACCATTACACTTGACTTTTGATATTATTGCTAAAGTTCATCACATCTAGAGATTTTGTATGTGAAAATATATATATACCGACCGTTTCATAGATGTGTATACAGTGAAAAACTCTTTCAGCCAAACTCCGGTTTAGATCTCCTATTAACTGTCGTTTGAGTGGTGACTGCATTGATAATTCTAGTTTTCTTCGTCCGAATAGTAGGCTTTGATGTTGCTATATTCTCGGAGCCTTATTTGAGACGGAAGTTAGTTCTAACACGTTGTGATATTCTTGTTTACAGGTAAATTTGCTCCTGGTTGCTACGCTCTTGCTGTCTCAGAGACACTCTCAGAGGACATGCAGGTAAATGTACTTTGATCGGCTATATAATAAGCAATCCTTAGTTCTGGTTTTCAAACTCCTAAGAATAAGGGATCCATGTTTCATAACGAGTGTTCTCATTTTCTTTTATTTTTCACTTGTTGTACAGTCACTATGCCAAGAAGAGCGAGTTCAGTACATTCCGCCAAAACGCATTTGAAGCCCTTTTCATCAACACTGTCTTCATGTGGACATCAGCTTCAAGAAGCCTGAGTGTGTGAATACATGGAGGCTATCAACGGAAGTAGTTTAGTTAACTATGTTTCATGATTACATATCTTTGTTTTGCCAACAAAAGAACATCTCTTGCAACTCATTTGATAACCTCCGGAAAACAATATTACGAAAAAAAAAACAAATTGGATATATAAAAGAATATCCTTTTTATATAAATTTAAAATTCGAGTTCACGTGGCTGTCGCTACCAACTTCGTTTCACAAAAGCTAATTTTATTGTAGATATTATTTAATACTCAAAAACAGAGTCATCACACAAGTCCAACCCGAAAAAACAAGAGGTTGTTCTTGTTCCGACACGACAACACATCCAGAATCGGAGCTAATAAGGTAAAACCTCTCTCTCTCTCTCTCCGATTTCATCTCTAATCTACCTTATGTTCTATGTCCTGGATCCAAAATCTTAGATGCTCCGGTCCTTTTGACGTGTTGACTTCCTTTAATTCTCTGTTTGGTTCGGTGAGAATCTGTTGAACTTATGTTTGCTTCTGTGTACAATTAGCTACCTTCTCCTTTTGTTGATAGGTCTGAGTGTTATCCATTGCAGGGGAAGAAACAAGAAATAGTTGACTGTGTTTAGTGGGTTCTGTTGAAAAATGTCGAACATAGACATTGAAGGGATATTGAAGGAGCTACCTAACGATGGGAGGATCCCCAAAACCAAGATTGTTTGCACTCTAGGACCAGCTTCTCGCACTGTTCCTATGATCGAAAAGCTTCTCAGAGCCGGTATGAACGTTGCTCGCTTCAACTTCTCTCATGGAAGCCATGAGTACCACCAGGGCACACTCGACAACCTCCGCACCGCTATGCAAAACACTGGCATTCTCGCTGCTGTCATGCTTGACACAAAGGTATTAAAAACAAAAGTCTTTCATCTATCTAACCATCTTTAGAGTCAAATCAGCATCTGATTCCTCTTGTTTGAATCTGCAGGGGCCTGAGATTCGTACTGGTTTCTTGAAAGATGGGAACCCTATACAACTCAAGGAAGGCCAAGAGATCACCATCACCACCGACTACGACATTCTAGGAGACGAGACGACGATCTCCATGAGCTATAAGAAGCTTCCCTTAGATGTGAAGCCCGGAAACACCATTCTCTGTGCGGATGGAAGCATAAGTCTAGCGGTCCTGTCATGTGATCCCGAGTCTGGAACTGTCAGGTGCCGGTGCGAAAACACGGCGATGCTTGGCGAGAGAAAGAACGTGAATCTCCCCGGTGTCGTTGTTGATCTCCCCACTCTGACTGAGAAGGACGTTGAAGATATTATGGGTTGGGGTGTTCCAAACAGCATCGATATGATTGCGCTTTCTTTTGTTCGTAAAGGTTCGGATCTTGTTAATGTCAGGAGGGTTCTTGGTTCTCATGCTAAAAGCATAATGCTGATGTCAAAGGTACTTCGAATTCTTTCACTTGTGGCATTGCATTTTATGTAGGCCCGCGGGTTCGGTTAGTTCGGAATCTGGTTAGTTCGGGTCGGTCGAAATCGGTTTGGTTTTCGGTTAGAGTTGTTGGTTAAATTTTCGGTTTAAATTGAATAAAATCTGAAAGATCCAAGTTATTTTATTTGGGTTCGAATTTAGGTTAGTTTGGTTTAGAATTTTGGTTAAAATTGGTTCTGTTTGGTAATTTTTTTATAGAAAACCGAACTAACTGATGACTGAACCGAAAACCAACTTCTTTTTCCAAATTGAACCAAACCTTATAACCGAACCGAAATCCAAACTTTTCGGTTCAGTCCAGCAGGTTTGGTTCAGTTTGGTTTTCGGTTAGAGTTTTTGATTAAATTTTCGGTTTAAATTGAAGAAAATCTGATAAAACGAAGTTAATTTATTTCGGTTCGAATTTAGGTTAGTTTGGTTTAGAATTTTGGTTAAAATTGGTTTTGTTTGGTAATTCTTTTTTAGAAAACCGAACCGAAACCCAACTTTCTTTTAGTAGCCGAATTGGACCAAACCTTAAAACCGAACCGAAATCCAAACTTCGAACTTTTCGGTACAATCCGGCAGATTGGGTTCAGTTAATAACCGCAGACCTAACTTTATGTATATATTGAGGCATAGACCTGACTTTTGGTTTTGGTGTTTTATATTTGAAGGTTGAGAACCAAGAAGGAGTGATTAACTTTGATGAGATACTGCGCGAAACAGATGCCTTCATGGTTGCTCGTGGTGATCTCGGGATGGAGATTCCCATAGAGAAGATCTTCTTGGCTCAGAAGCTGATGATCTACAAGTGCAACCTCGCAGGCAAACCAGTGGTCACAGCCACTCAGATGCTCGAGTCAATGATCAAATCACCAAGGCCAACGCGTGCTGAAGCCACAGACGTTGCAAACGCCGTCCTCGACGGCACAGACTGCGTGATGCTCAGCGGAGAGAGCGCAGCAGGAGCTTATCCGGAGATAGCTGTGAAAGTCATGGCCAAGATATGCATTGAAGCAGAAAGCTCGCTTGACTACAACACAATCTTCAAAGAGAGGATCAGAGCAACTCCGGTTCCAATGAGCCCGTTGGAGAGTCTTGCATCGTCAGCTGTAAGGGCTGCGAACAAAGCGCATGCGAAGCTCATCATTGTGTTGACTCGCGGAGGCTCAACAGCTAAGCTTGTAGCTAAGTACAGACCCTCTGTTCCGATTCTTTCGGTGGTTGTACCAGTAATGACCACTGATTCCTTTGACTGGACTTGTAGTGACGAGTCGCCTGCAAGACACAGTTTGATATACAGAGGCTTGATCCCTATGTTGGCTGAAGGATCTGCGAAGGCGACGGATAGCGAGTCCACGGAGGTTATCATTGAATCCGCTTTGAAGTCAGCTGTGAAGAGAGGACTGTGCAACCATGGTGATGCTGTTGTGGCGCTGCACCGTATCGGAGTTGCCTCGGTTATTAAGATCTGTGTGGTGAAGTGAAGAAATAAAAGAATGGCTCTTGGAGTGCTTATGATTGTTGGCAATCATAAACTGAGAGTTAACTTCGTTGCTTGAAATAAAGATGTACTGTTAAGACATCTCTCTCCCTTTTGTATGGATTACCACCTACTTTTGATGTACAACACTGTTTCTCTTAATAAGCTTTGCTTATAAAAGTTTAAGCATTAAGGTTTTAGTAATATAATAACATACAAAGATGGAGAAAGCAATGCATAAAAGATTGAAACAAAATGTAAAGAGAAGTATGTTTCTTTCAGATGTTTAGAATCATAAATACTATTCTAACTTCTAAATCATCAGTTAATCAGCCGCCGTGGGAGAGAGAAGATTAAACAATGAAGCCTGATGTAACTGAGATCACCTGTTCTGAAAGGGGTTGGTTGTTATAACGTATTGCGCCTGATGTTATTGCTTCCACTGTTTTCTGTAACATGCAATAGATCGATTAGTGTCTGAAGTTTTAACAGATTGAATAATAAAGCCAGGGATGTGGCAGATGCTTACTCATCGTGACACTAACGAAACTCGTCATGGAAGCCGTAGTCATCATCAGAGTCATCTTCGTTAAAAATGGCACTGTAGAAGACGTATGGATGCTCAATCATCTCTGCCAAAGTCAGACGTCCATCTTTGTCTGAATCCGCCTGGTAAGATAAGAGAGAACAATATAACGTTTGAGCAATATAACATCAAACTAAAGCCATTTGTTTTGAAAAGTGATTATGCACCTGTGATATAATATAATCAGCTTGTTGTTTTGCGTAGTAATGCTCGGTAGGATGGATTTTACTGATGATGGGAAGCAATTCAGCGTCTGATAAGTACCTGCAGAGAAGTGAGAGGAAGCTATGTTAAGGGATGCATACAGAAATGTTTGTCATGATGTGTACTCTTCTCAAGTTACGTACCCGTCACCGTCTTTGTCAAGCTGAGAAAACAACTGCTTTGCAGGGCCTTCAGGTAAGTCATGATAAGGATGCGTGGCGTTGTGATTGTCTTCTTCGTAGTTCCTCACAGTGTCAAAGAGGCCGTGGTAAAACTCTTCGAAACCGATCTTACCATCTTTATCTGAATCTCTTTCTCTGCAAAAAGGGAAGGAGAAGAAAGCTAAAACAAGTGTTCTTTAAAAGCTATGCCAATAATATATGGATACACTACAGTACCTTACTTCCTCCTTGCACAACCATAACAGCAACTTATGGTTCTTGGTATCAGCAGGATGAAGAAAGCTATAGGGAAAGAATCAACCAGCAAGAGCATTATGACAAGATATCTTTTTGATGAAAGGTTGCTTCTAATCAATGGGAGACAAAAACACTTACTCGTTGAACTCTGTTAAGTTCAGTAAACCATCACCATTTGCATCTGAAGCATTAAAATGCTCCTCCTTCCACCAACCCATGTTATAGCCAAATGTATCATTACCTGAAATTTTTTATAACTAAGTCATTAGCAGTCCTCCTAAGTGAGATTTTGTTTTACTCTACATGCCTAAGTCTGTTGCAAATTGCAATCAATCAGAGGTTACTAAAAGAAGAAAGCTTTCATTTATCATGATTAACTTATTCATCTAACAAGTCCTGCATGAAAATAGCAAGTAGCACACAGACTCTAGTCAGCTCACCAGAGTTGCGGACCCAAGAGGGAGGCTCATACTCAGAGAAAGAGATAAAACCATCCTTGTTTCTATCATGAACATCCATATCTCTCTGAGTCCTGTGCATGACCTCCTTAGCAGAAGACTGCATGTTCCACTCGGTCAATTCACTCTCAGTCACAAACCCATCCGTAGGAGAAACATCAAGCTTCGGAAACAAAGATATCAACCTGCAAAGCACCAAATCAAACCTCAACTAATCAATGCTCTAGCCTAAGAAAATCATCACAAAATGAAATTAAAGTATCAATTAACTGCTAACTAAGTAAGTACTAAACTAATCCCCCATAGCCTAAGAAAAGATCACAAATGAAATTAAAGTATCAATTTTAAAAAAAAATCAAACTGCTAACTAGTAACTACTAAACTAATCTCCCATAGCCTGAGAAGATCACAATTCACAAATGAAATTAAAGTTTGCATTTTTAAAACCAAAACTGCAACTAGTAAGTACTAAGCTAATCCCCATAGCCTGAGAAGATCACAAAGGAAATTAAAGTATCAATTTAAAAAAAAAAAAAATCAAACTGCTAACTAAGTAACTACTAAACTAATCCACATAGCCTGAGAAGAAGATCACAAAGGAAATTAAAGATTGGATTTTTAAAACCAAAAGATGTGGAATTTAAAGAACCTATCGGTGACATTGAACTTCTCCTCATCATTCAAGTAATCCTCCGCATCCATAAAGTCCTCCCACTCGGGCTGCGACTCGTGACCAGGCGCAGGATCATGAGTCGCTAGCTCGGGGTGAGAATGGTCAATGTGCTGCCGCTCCCACTCCTTATCCTCGCGGCGGCGCTCCATGTCGGCGACGAGGGGGTCGAAGGGGATCGGATCGTGGCGAGTGGGTTTGAAGTTGAAGGAAGAGCGGAGTTTGAGGCGGTGGTGTTGGTTGTGACCGCCGCCGTGGTGGTGGTGGTGATCGTGGTCGGTCTTGTTCTTAGGGGAGTAGGAGACGAGGAAGAGGACGAGGATCCCTACGGTGATGTAGAGTATCACCGAAGCTTTGCTCATGCTGAATGAATGAATGAATGAATCTGAGCTTGGAAGTTGAGGTTTTTACTAGATCTGTTACAGCTGCAAGATAGAGTCTTTCTGAATAAATTTTATTTTTATTTTGGATTTATGATATATTTACATTTTAGTGTATCTCGGATTTATGAATGATCCATTTTTTTCAATATAATAATGGTAATAAACTGTTAACCTTTACAACATTAAGCTAAGGCTCCGACTGGTGACCTTTTCGGGAACACGAGGAACGAATAGGAAAGGAATGTATAGGAATAAAATTGCAGAAATGAAAAGGAATGCTTGTTCCTTATCAAATTTAGCAAGGAATGATTTTGTTCTATATTTCTCTACAAAAAAAAGAATGGGGAGGAACAAGAAGGAAAAACTATTCCTTTTGAATGGTGATTTTTTTTGGGAATGATAAGGAATTCAGTGTTCCCTTTCGTTCCTTAGTCACCATTCAAAGCCTAAAAGTTATTGAAAATAACTAAGCACAAAAATAACGTATGTATAATTAAAATTAATTTTTTTTCTTTTTTAATATGCATAAAAATTCTAAAACATTCATTAGTTTGGAACGGTGTTGGAAGGAGTACTTATTTTAGATTTATGTATAAAAATAAAATATTATTATAAATATATTATTTTGTTTTTATAATTTTCAACCAATTGATATTTAACAAATATAAATATTTTTGAACTTTATAGTTTATTATTATTAATTAGTAAAGTTAATATAAATGTAAATAAAAATATTTTTCAATCAAAATTTCTCTAAAATATTTATTTTTTTAGGGGAGGAAACTAGAACAGATTTAAATTTATGTTTATTTCGATATATCTGCAGAAGATTAGATCAGTTACATTCAATGATTCAAATGATTTTAGTTTATGCCTTTTAGGAATAAAATAAATATAGAATAATATAATAGAACTAGCTTAGTTAAATATCATTAAAGCATACCGCAGCTAAGCTGTCTCATTAATGACTAACATTAGCGTTGCACTCAACTTTAAGCTGGTCATCGAGAACTGAGCTTAAGCTTCCACCACGTGGTCCAATCCCATCTACCATCTCCCTTTGTCTACGCCTCCATCGATGCACAAAACAACACATGTGGATGTCATCATTTCTTGTCGATTCTCAATTCGCTTCGCTTTCTCAGATTCTCAAATTCCTATGATATAAGTGGATTGATAGATACTTACTCTGATCTGATACTGTTGATTTGGAAAGATGGACAAGTACGAGGTTGTGAAGGATCTGGGAACTGGAAACTTCGGTGTGGCTCGCCTTCTAAAGCACAAGGAGACTAAAGAGCTTGTTGCCATGAAATACATCGAGAGAGGCCGAAAGGTTGGCCCTTTCCTCCTCCTCTGTTTCTTAACTTACTATTGGGTTTATGATTCTTAAGGGGTTTTGCTGTTAGAGCTCAGTGGCTGTTATAGAAAAGTATGATCTTTTGAGTGAGATTTGGAGGGAAAAAGGTGAGAACTTGATGGGTTTGTATGTTTGATTCATGGACTCTGCAGATAGATGAGAACGTGGCTAGAGAGATTATCAATCACAGATCACTTAAGCATCCTAATATCATCCGCTTCAAGGAGGCAAGTTTTAGTTTTTTCTTTTTGGTTATCTAAGAGCTGTCTTGGGATCTTAGTTTGATTTGGTTTTCAGGTGATGCTGACACCTACTCATCTTGCCATTGTGATGGAGTATGCTTCTGGAGGAGAGCTCTTTGATCGAATCTGCACTGCTGGTAGATTCAGTGAAGCTGAGGTCATTGCCTCTTTATAAACTCTTGGACTTTGATCTTTTTTGTATCTATGTTAAGTTTTGTTTATGATCTTTTATCTTTCCAGGCTAGGTACTTCTTTCAACAGCTGATTTGTGGCGTCGACTACTGCCACTCCTTGGTATGTATTAGACTCGTTTACAATCTGTATCACTTCTGTTGCATAATATGTACTGACTTCTCCTCTCTTTTTTTCTTATGTGCAGCAAATATGCCACAGAGATCTGAAGCTTGAGAACACACTGCTTGATGGGAGCCCTGCTCCGCTTTTGAAAATCTGTGACTTTGGTTACTCTAAGGTGTCTACTCATTCATTTCCCTTTTCTTATTTTCTCATTGATCTCACTCCTCAATCTGTAACAGATTATCATTGTCTATTCACTCATCTCTTAATTCTTGTAGTCTTGTCCTGTTTTCAGTCTTATCCTCAATCCGTTTTGTTTATTTTTTGTTGTGTAGTCATCTATACTACATTCTAGGCCTAAATCGACTGTTGGAACTCCAGCATACATAGCACCTGAAGTTCTTTCCCGGAGAGAATATGATGGCAAGGTACCACTACTACTCATGTCTTTGTCATTAACACATGATTGGTTGTCAAAGTAAGCAGATAAATCTCGTTTAGGTAAAAATATGAGAAAATAAAAGTTAAAGGACTGCTCAGAGATACTATTAGTAGATTTTATATATACTTTGTACTGGGTCTGTGTAAAACTTTTCAGGTTGTTCTGTGATTCTAATAAGGTTTAAATGGACCAACCTCTGCACATAGACTGGCTATTGCACTCATATGGCTGTGTGTTTTTTTTTTGTAGCATGCGGATGTGTGGTCATGTGGAGTAACCCTTTATGTGATGCTGGTCGGAGCCTACCCATTCGAGGACCCTAATGATCCAAAGAACTTCAGGAAAACAATCCAAGTAACTCACAACAATCAACTGCATTTTTCAAACTAACTCTTCTTATTGCCCCAATGTCTAAGTAATGTAACAATTCAAATGGTATTCTTCAGCGTATAATGGCTATACAATACAAGATCCCGGACTACGTTCACATATCTCAGGAATGCAAACACCTTCTCTCTCGCATATTCGTCACTAACCCCGCCAAGGTACCTAAACCATTTTCAAACTTTAACTTGTAGCCAGGAATTGTTACAGTTCTGATTGTCAATAATATTATTGACAGAGAATCACGCTTAAGGAGATCAAGAATCATCCTTGGTACTTAAAGAATTTGCCAAAGGAGCTGGTGGAGTCGGCTCAAGCGGTGTATTATAAGAGAGACAACACGAGCTATTCTCTTCAAAGCATAGAGGACATAATGAAGATAGTTGGAGAAGCAAGGAATCCAGCTTCATCTTCTAGTGTTAGCAAAAGCTTGGGATCAGGGACGGCGGAGGAAGAAGACGAAGATGATGAAGAGGACGTTGAAGCTGAAATGGAAGAAGATGAAGAAGATGAATACGAGAAGCATGTCAAAGAGGTACATTCGTCTTGTCAAGAGCCTGACAAAGCTCAAGAAGAAAGAAAATGATCTGTAAATTCTTTCAAAGTCCAAAGGAGTAAACTTCTTAGTACATGTTATTTTCACTTTTTCGATTTG
The DNA here is from genome assembly GCF_000695525.1 of Brassica oleracea var. oleracea. Taxonomy (NCBI): domain Eukaryota; kingdom Viridiplantae; phylum Streptophyta; class Magnoliopsida; order Brassicales; family Brassicaceae; genus Brassica; species Brassica oleracea. Next base: position 1,934,415 of record NC_027750.1, read on the forward strand.
ATGTCTGAACACGTTCTCGTTTCTTTAACTGTCTAGTGGTTCTGAACATAACTCAAAAAATGCTGTCGGATCTTCAGAGAGTGGTCAGTGATTATGAAGCACAAGGGATCAAATATTAGGATGATAAGAAAAATGATCTCTCTGTTAAGCATTTGCTTTTTGCTTGTTCAATGGCAATAATTTTTTCCTACAAAATGTTCAATCCGGAACTATTCCGTCTATGGCTGCAACTACAAAAGCTTTTCTAATATCAGAATCTAATTCTGCTAATGTTTACTCCTCTTTCCACTTGTTAACATATCGCATGAAGGCACTAGCTGGATTTTCATGAAGTAGAGCTCTTACACGGGTAGATCTCCTAACCACTGCTTCTTCCATTTCTATGTCCTCAGCAATGTCCTTCGTCCTCTTTTGTAGTGTAGAGCTGCAGATAACAGTTTAAATCCATCACACACAAAAAGACAACGAGACTGCATCACACATAATGCAAAATAGAAGTGGGAAGCTTCTCTAAACTGACCATATTCTGTCATAGAATTTCTCTAGCTGCATATGTAATGACAGTTCCCTCTCTCCTTTACGGTTTAGTGATCGCATCAATGCATCGAGCTGGATTTCAAGAAACAAAAACACAATTTTGAACAAGATCTATGCAATTAAATGATCAAACAAAGAAATGAGCCATGTGACTTGATGATACCTCTTCCTTGGAGGTATAATAGCCCCATTCTTTGCAATCAGAATCCTCAACAAATATCCTCCCATCGCTTCGGAACCACCAGTACCTGTTGTAGTTCCGATCTTTACCCAATGGGTTTGTACGTATGACTATTTTCTCCATCTCTCCTTCATAATGTTGCCTCTGCATGTAAACACAAAAATTTCAGACTTGATTGGTCAAAGCACACATCAAAAATAATTACAATGGGAAGGACTCAACCCTCTGTTCAGGTCCCCTCCTTTCCAATGTTCCCTTCTCATCTTCACTTGAAGATTTTCCACCCTGCTTCTTCCCCGAAATTTCTTTCACCTCTTCTTCCTCCTCCTTTGATGTGATTTTTGTATCCGTCTTCTGCCGTTTGTGCTTTCTCAGATAGACATTCCCCATAAGCCTATCACAACCATAAGAAAAAATGATGAGCTCCCAAGTGGTCTGATAAAAACAAAAGTTCTGCATATGCGTAAAAATAGGATAAGCCAAACCTTTTCTCTGATATTTCATTTCTTTTCGAAGAAACAGACCCATTTTCCATCTTGATTTCCCACGCAAAGCTCTCTTTCTTTCTGCTGCTTTCCGTTATTTGTGGGCTATTTTTCTTGTTCTCTAACCTGCTGTTATCTAAAACTCCATCAGATTCCTCGCCAGTTTTGGAGCCTTCTTTCTCCTCTCTTTTCATTCGGGCTTCCGCCAATGCTTCTTCCCTTCTAGCAGCTCCAAGGATATGCCGTTGTTCAACAAGCTTGTCTATTTCCCCCTTGAACGCAACTGTTTCAGCTATATGGTTCACTAACTCCCTTAGGATTTTCAATTTTACATTGGGGTCCAGTAGACCATAATGTCCCCGTTTGATTGTTCCAATGTCAAAGCACAAATCAGGAGTGTCAACTGATTCCAAGAAGTCACATAGATACTCTGTCCAAGTGATCAATGTTATCTGAAATCATTTGAAATGAAGCAACAAGCAGGCATCAATCACAAAAGGAAACTTCAAAACATCACAAGGCTGGCCACTTGTTAAAGCAAGGATGAGATGAAGATCTGACCTTTGACTTGCGACTCCTTCTCTTTAAAGCTTTGAATTTATCACCGTCTTCATTGATGAGGAATCGGAAAAGACAGGCATGCACTTCCATAATCAGAACCGAATTACTCTCCTTGTGGCAAAGAGCATTTTCAAAGTCCTCAAGAGAAAATCGCCATAGATGCAGCTGCCGACCAAACGAGGAACAAAAGTCCCAGACCATAAGAAGATCCCCAGCACAATCCATAGAAACATTAAAATCCCGTGAAAGCCGAGGACGCTTAGTGATATCAGCATCATCACGATCAGGTGGCAACAGTAAATCTTCAATTGGATATATGATAGACTCTTTCTCTGACTCATTAACATCTGGAAAGAAAATAACCAACAACGACAAATCAGTATAAAATGTACACAGGAAAGTTGCATGATGAATTGCAGAGCATCAATGCAAAGCTACCTCTATGTGTCTGCTCTGCAACATGACTTTCATTTTCTGCTCTCTTTCTTTTTCCGTTTTCACTTCCGGTTTTATCGTCCTATAGTTTAGCGATGAGATGAAACCGATTAGTACGTAGACTAATTATTAATCAACGCTAACCGATTAGTACGTAGACTAATTAATAATCAACGCTACAAAATTATTATATGGTGTTATACTTCACATCTACCTGCTTCCTTTGCTGAACCAGTTCTCCATTCTGAAAGACATATTTGTCATGAAGTTCCTTGGGAATCTTTCTAGAGATTCCATGTGCTTTAGCCAGATATTCATTAACTACCCAAGGTATACTGCGGCATGTGGACTCCCGAATGAAAGACTTGAGAAAATTTCTACTAAATGGAAATTTCTTCCATGAAAGATCCTCCCCAGACAGCACTGCGCTCTCATTTATTTCCTTATCTTTGTCAAGGAAGCCTAACTTATACTGAGGTTCACCATCCTCATCTGTTACCATCTCCAAGATTCTGCATGGATGCAATTCGCCATCCCTGTTCGCATACAACTCCGCACCAGTAAAGAAACAACTTTGCAGCTTGGTCGCTATTGTGTCAGCAAGATCTTTCAATGAGAGTGTGCCTATACAAAATGGAAGAAAAAAATCAGAAATAGTGCCAAAACAAGACAAGAGCTTACTGAACTGGATGATACGTAAAGACTCTCACACAATTATATCAGAACCTAGGAAAGGGTTAAGAACTTACTGAACTGGATGATACGTAAAGCAGGTGCCAGTAGCTCTCGGGGCGGAGTTTGAACCTTCTTGCTTGTCAGTTTTTCTGACTCTAAGGCCTCCCCGTAGGTCAAGCTAGTTTTACCGGTAGATTTACATGTCCAAACTCGCTGGCGATACAGATTAATCCTCGTCAAGTACAATCTGTGTTTTAAGTTAAGCAAACAAATGGTTCTGACGCAGCATCTGCACTGGTAAACATGAACAACCAAGCCTTTGAAAGATAATATAAATGAAGGAGGTTCCAGAATGAAACAGCATGGCAGATATCAAGTGTATTTATAATTCCTCTACACATACAGGAAGGAAAATATTAAAAACATAAGTATTAAAAAATCGTCTCTTTTTTCTCTAAATCAGAAACCCAAACAGCTATTAGAAGAAGGATACTGATAATCTCGGAAAATCTCCTTTGTGAGACGAACTTGATAAACAAGATCTCGTGGCTCCAAGCCGTTTGGGGGCTCCAGCAGTCTATGTGGCTTCTTTTTTAGTAGAGGCATCCTCCTCCTGTGGTTGTACAAAAAAAACAATCCATAAACACTAAGGAAATGAAGTCGCAGCAGAGGTCATCCAAGCAAGCAAAAGCAAGAGTGTTTCTGTCACATTGCAGAAAACTTCTTACCAAAGTGGAAAATGTAAGCACTGGATACCAGATACTTAACGCTATAGGCAAATGATCCCTAGAGATGTTTCTAATCTCAAGGCCTGATTCGAGAGAGACGATAGAGAAGCAAGTGGAAAAAAGGAAGTTCAGGATAAGCAATGCAGAAATAGAAACAGCAATAAACCCTAGAACTATAGCATCCCAATCGAATTCAGCAGAAACGATCTGAACCCCCATTCACCGAGTGAAACCAACGAAATAAAAACCATAACATCAAGATCAAGATCAAGATCAAGAATCCATTTCGGAGAATCCAGAAAATCACCGAGAAGGCGAAACCGATGATACAATTACACACCCAGAAAAGCAAATCAAATGCAACATGGAAGAACACACACACACGACGAATTCGAAACCCAATGCTAAGCTCACAACGAAGAAAACAAAATCGCACACGACGACAACGTACAAGACGATTGATTTTCCCGCCAGAATTAACATCGAGAAAGAGAGAGAGGGGAGTCGAATCTTACAGAGAATGTATGGAGCTCGGAATGCGTCGGTCGACGGAGAGAGAGAGAGAGAGAGAGGTATCACACGAAGAACGAAACAGCTGCTTAGATCTCTAGTCTCTCTCTCTCTCTCTCGTTCTCAGCTGCTGGGGTCAGTCGTCGTTCCTTATGGGAATACGACGAAGACTTCATGTGTATTTAACTCTCCCCTTATTTATGTGTACGTTATTTCCTTTCCCATTAATCAAATCGGCCCATTACATGGATATACTGGGCCTTACATCTGTGGGCCTCGTCGGCTTTAAAATTTTCTTACCAATTCGTTTTCACCGTGTATGTTGGACTAATATTATCAAAAAAAGTAGCCACAAATTTAAAACTTTTTAAGGATTTAAGGTGAAATAGTTTTTTTTTTTTTTTTTTGAAAAATATCATTTTGTCAACAATTTAAATTCGTGAACAAAATTGCATTAGGTGAATATAGTTTGCATAATAATACAAAGCGATCATCATCAAATGAAATATATATAATGTAATGAATCTTTATCGAGTGTTTCTACAAAACCTCCTTTTCAAGTTTGAGGACGGCCATGAAAGCTTCTTGAGGTACATCAACTCTGCCTATGGCTTTCATTCTCTCCTTCCCTGCCGCCTGTTTCTTAAGCAGCTTCTTCTTCCGGGAAATATCTCCACCTCAATGAATCATATTTTACAAGATCAGAGATCATTTTTTAAAAAAAATTCAGAATCCTATTGATACCGGAAAGAGTTCTGGTAATACAAGAAGAGCTCAGGCTCAGACGGTTAAAGAGTTTCCATATCAGGCCAGGTGGTGGCTATTTCATACTTTAATGAAAGGAGACAGGCCAGGTGGTGGCTATTTCATACTTTAATGAAAGGGAACTAGTTATTCAGCAGCGAAATTACATGATTTATAAAAGGTTAAAATGTAAATACCTGGATAGGCACTTTAAACATTTGTCGCGGAATAAGCTCTTTGAGTTTTTGAGTCAAAGCTCTCCCAACGGAATATGCCTGGAAGCATAGTTCAAAATGAGTCCACGGTACTGTGAGGAAAAGACTCTTATATAACTCAATCCTAAAATACTGGTAGATGTGTATTTATGATAAGTTCACAAAAGTCTGATTAAAAAGTTAATAACCTTGTCTCTGTGTACAATGGTTGACAAAGGTTCCACCAATTCAGCATTAATCAGAATATCAAGTTTTATCAGATCGCTTTCCCTGTACCTGCACAAGTATTATAAGAAATGAAGATGACAAGCTTCTAAGATAATCACCAAAAACCAAAGACATGCTGCCTCACTAAGAGATGACACAGATCAATAAAATTGGTGGAACTAACCCAATAACTGAGTATTCCATGCTAGCATATCCCTTGGTCCTGAAATAATTACTGAATAACACTGCACATAAACCTTAACAGCATAGACCATGAAAAGCAGACATTCACAAATTACATTCAATTCTTTTTGCACAAGGAGAACTATCTTAATCAAATGGAAAGACATGTAGACCAGAGTAGAGAAAGAAAAGAAAAAACCTTTCCGCTTGCCATGAAAAGAATCCTGTCACCTTTCTTCACTTTCCCATCAATAACTCGAAAGTATACAATGACGCCACGATATGGATCATAATAACTGCATACAAATGTATTGTGGAAGAAAAATACAAGTAGTTTAACATGTAAACACTGTGTAGTTGTGACTAATCAAGACAGACGGAACTGGAACTGATTTGACAAGCCAATGACCATCCCAATCATCATACAACACTATAACTTAAGACTCTACGCTTAAAGTAATTATGGATGAAACAACAAGTGCAACCCTGTCAAAAATCAAGGCTCTGAAGAGATTGTCTGCAGTATCACGAGGTGGAGGTATCCTTTGTACAATTGCATCCAATATCTCCGTAATGTAGAAGGGATTGTCTGCAGTAGCAGAAGCCATGGCCGTGGCACTGTGTGTACTGTAGACTCTGTTTACGGTTAGGAAAAAAAAAATTGTTCTTTAAGAGAATGCTGAGCCACATGCTATCCGGGTCAGCCCACCAGAATCTGACCTGACCCGTCTCAAATGGATGCTATATTGCATAAGATGGTTTCAATTCACACTGTTGATCAATATTAAGACTTGGACGAAAGAGACAACAGTTCAATAAATCATTAATAATACACTGCAATTAGAATATGCAAGTCTTAACTTTTATTTCAACAAGTAAAAGAAGCAAAAGAACCAAAAATTTGAGTAACAGTGAGTGAGTAAGTTCGTTCAGCATGATCTCGCAGCTCTCACACTCACAAATGATGGGAATCGCAATGCATTAGCTGCACTGCCTAAAGCATTGTTTTTTTTTTCGTTATTGTCAACAAAAGAAGAAAAGAGAAGTACTAAGCATCTCCTTAAGCTGCTGCCTCCTTGGAGATCTTCTCTGCCTTGGCAACCACCTCGTCGATTCCACCAACCATGTAAAATGATTGTTCTGGAAGATCATCGTACTTACCATCTAGCAACCCCTGCAACAATCAACAATTCATATAAGCAAACAACCATGGAGTAGGGAAGGAAAGAAAGTCATAAGGATATATATATACCTGGAAACTGTTGATGTTTTCCTTAAGGTCGACGTATTTTCCCGGGGCACCCGTGAAGATCTCAGCAACATGGAATGGCTGACTCAAGAATCTCTGGATCTTACGAGCACGGGCAACAGTCAGCTTGTCATCTTCACTCAGCTCATCCATTCCCAGAATGGCAATAATATCTTGCAGATTCTTGTAGTTTTGTAGCACCTTCTGCACACCACGAGCCGTGTTGTAGTGCTCCTCACCCAAAATGTGAGGCGAGAGCATACGGGATGTTGAATCCAGAGGATCCACAGCAGGATAGATACCAAGCTCAGAAATCTTCAAATTGGAAAGGAAAAAAAAAGCGTATAAAGATGCAGCTTTATGAGCCTTTAACCAAAAAATCTGAAAAATATAATCACCAGTAGACAAATTCAAACCTGTCTCGAGAGCACAGTTGTGGCATCCAAGTGAGCAAAAGTTGTGGCTGGTGCAGGATCTGTCAGATCGTCAGCAGGAACATAGATGGCTTGGACTGATGTGATGGAACCTTTCTTGGTGGTTGTGATACGCTCTTGAAGAGCACCAAGATCAGAAGCCAGAGTTGGCTGGTAACCAACAGCAGATGGGATACGTCCGAGCAGAGCAGACACTTCCGAGTTGGCCTACACATGAGAATTAAACGGAGTTAAGTTTACAAGCTCTTCATCTATGTAAGCCAAACATGTGCTGAGAGACAAAAAAAGAAACAACAAGTCTCACCTGAGTGAAACGGAAAATGTTATCAATGAAAAGCAAGACATCTTGGCCTTCGGCATCACGGAAATACTCAGCAACGGTCAGACCAGTAAGTCCAACACGGGCACGGGCACCCGGGGGCTCGTTCATTTGTCCATACACAAGCGCACATTTGCTCTCAGACTGTTCAGATGAGAAACATAATTTACTACCAAAGATCACTCAAATACCATTTGCAGGAAAAAAAAAGAAAGGTGAAGGCGAATCCAAATTATTTGTAAACCTGCTTCTCGCCTAGCTTGATGACACCACTCTCAATCATTTCTCTGTACAAGTCATTCCCTTCACGGGTTCGTTCTCCCACACCAGCAAACACAGAGAAACCACCTGTTCATCACAAGAAGTACCAATTAATAAACTAAAACTGGAGCACCACCATAGAAACTACTTTATAAACCTTGAGAATACGTACCATGAGCTTTTGCGACATTGTTAATCAGCTCCATAATAAGCACAGTTTTCCCGACACCAGCACCACCAAAGAGCCCAATCTTCCCTCCTCTCTGGTAAGGAGCAAGCAGATCAACAACCTGGAACGAAAGCATAAAATATTAGCTTGGAACATGAACAACAGGACATGTAACCTATACAAAGAAGAGAGAGCTAGAGCCCGGAATCTACCTTAATACCAGTGGCAAGAATCTCTTGCCCAGTGGCTAGATCAACCAAAGCTGGAGCATCCCTGTGAATAGGTAGGTAGTGCTCGGTCTCTAAACAACAAAAAAAAAATCACATTGTCATGACAGGCCCGCAGAAAGTGAGAGACACTGATTAAAGGTTTGGCTAAGACTACTTACTAATCTCGCCTCTCTCATCAATTGGTTCCCCAAGAACATTCATAATACGTCCAAGAGTAGCTCTTCCAACAGGAACCTTCAAAATGAGAACAAAGAAACGATTAGTCCTCTACATTCACCAAAGTAACAAACTTTCAAAAGAAAAAAAGTGAATCTCGACAAAGTCAACGTTAATGGTAAGGACTCACTCGATGAATCAAATCACACAGATCTAGACCTAGAATTGACTCATTGATTCCAGATCTATCCAAATCAAATATACTTACGGTAATCGGAGCGCCAGTGTTGAGCACGCGCCTCCCACGAACAAGCCCCTCAGTACCATCCATAGCAATAGTCCTCACAACATTCTGACCCAAGTGATGAGACACCTCAAGCACCAGCCTCGTCGGGTGATCCTGCACCTCGAGTGACGTCATGATCGGAGGCAATCCCTCCTGATCTTCGAATCCCACATCGACAATGGCGCCAATAACCTGGCAAACCTTCCCGATCGCGCCTTTGCCACCGTAATCGTAAGTCTTCTTCGCCTCATCCTTAGCTGGGGCAGCAGACGATGGCGGAGCTGGGGAAGAGGTCGAATATTCCGCGACGCGGCCGAGGAGGTTGCCGAAAGGAGCGGCGCAGCGAGCGGGGGAAGGAGACGGGATCCTAGGGTTACGGCTGGTGAATTTGGCGGCGGATCTGCCGGATGAAGATGAACGGAGAAGTGATGATAAGACTCTCCGAGACGCCATGAGTTTGTTGTCGTATGTGTTGAGTGGGAGAGTAAGATGCTAGGGTAAATATAAGAACCTGGATCTGAACTTCACTCGTTGTATCTGATGGGCTTTTATAGTGGGCTTTCATGGGCCTATGTTTTTTAATTGAAAATCTTCTTCTTCTTCTTTTTTGATCAAAAAATTGACCATGGGAAGTTGGAAACTTTAGGACCAAGAGGGCAATGACTATAATTAAGAAAGTGACCTTTGGGGATTCTAAATTGAGCTTCAGATTAACAAAATTATATTCTTAGAGGTCAAAGTCTGATTTTTATAAAGGATCATGCCAAGCACAAATAATTTACAAAATGTTCATATATACTCTCCCTTCTGAATTTAAAAGATTGATATTTAAATTTTAATGTTCGTATTTAAAAGTTTGTTGTAAAGTTTAATAATTAATATAAATCAAAACATAGACATGAATGGTTAAATTTTATTGGAGAAACAACAATATTAAACTAATAATTAAAACTAAAATTAGAAAGTAATAGAAAAAATACATTTAATTTTGAATACATCAATCCTTTAATATATTTGCATTTTGTTTTCTTGCTGTCCGAAATGTCGAAATTTATTACCATGTTTTGATTATTTCGTCCGAACGAATGGCTTGATATGGAAAAAAAAACCAGGAAATCACACGTGTCACCACAGAACTAAAAACACGTGTCACTGAAGAAGTGGTCTACGTAACTACGTTGGTTATAGAGAGGAGCGCAACGAACATTTCATTTTACAACCCTAGCCGCTCTCTTTCTTTCTCTCTCGATCTCAGTGATGGCGAGTCGACGAATCTTATCATCGCTCCTCCGTTCATCTCAGTCCAGATCCAATTCCAAATCCTCCTTGCTCGGTAGCCGCAGCCCTAGGCTACCATCACCAGGTCCCGCGCGTCGCCTCGCTCCCCTCCTCGGCCGTGTCGCCGAGTATTCGACCTCTTCCCCGGCTCCTCCGCCGTCGTCGTCTTCTCCAGCTAAGGATGAGGCGGCGAAGAAGACGTACGATTACGGCGGAAAAGGCGCGGTCGGGAAGGTCTGCCAGGTCATCGGTGCCATTGTCGATGTGAGATTCGAGGATCAGGAAGGTCTGCCTCCGATCATGACGTCTCTCGAGGTGCAGGATCACCCCACGAGGCTGGTGCTTGAGGTGTCTCATCATTTGGGTCAGAATGTTGTGAGGACTATTGCTATGGATGGTACCGAGGGGCTTGTTCGTGGGAGGCGCGTGCTCAACACTGGCGCTCCGATCACTGTAAGGAGCTTGTGATATTGGTTTAGATCTGTGGCTAATTTAATCTAATTGGTTTAGATCTGTGAATCGGTTTGGTTTATGATCTGATGTATCTGACCATTGACTTTCCGAAAGTCTCGTTCTTTCTGTTAGATTCATGTTTTTGATGTTATCTGTTTGCGTAGGTTCCTGTTGGGAGGGCCACCCTTGGACGTATCATGAACGTTCTTGGAGAACCCATTGACGAGAGAGGCGAAATTAGTAAGAAGTCTAAGCCATACTTAATCTATGTCTCACTTTATGTGAATCTGTTATGATAATTTGCTCTTGTTCTTCCAGAGACCGAGCATTACTTACCCATCCACAGAGATGCTCCGGCTTTAGTTGATCTAGCTACGGGGCAAGAGATTCTGGCTACTGGAATTAAGGTAGATTATGGGTCCTAGCTCATTGTTGTTCCCACGTGTTGTCTTTCGTGTTCTGTGCTCATTATTGTTGTTTGTTGTTTGTCCTTAGGTTGTTGATCTGCTTGCTCCTTACCAAAGAGGAGGAAAGATTGGACTCTTTGGTGGTGCTGGTGTTGGGAAAACTGTGCTCATTATGGAGCTGATTAACAATGTAGCGAAAGCTCATGGTATGTATTCTCAAGGCTTTTTAAGCTATTTCTCAATGGTACTTCAGTTTGTTTTATTGATTCGTTTCTTTTGATAAACAGGTGGTTTCTCCGTGTTTGCTGGTGTGGGAGAGCGAACCCGTGAAGGCAATGACTTGTACCGAGAAATGATTGAGAGTGGTGTCATCAAGCTAGGCGAGAAGCAGGTTTACAAATAATTTGGATTCGCCTTCACCTTTCTGTTCTCTGGCAAATGGCATTTGATTGATCTTTTTGCTAAATTCTCTTTCTTTTCCCATCCAACAGTCTGAGAGCAAATGTGCTCTTGTGTATGGACAAATGAACGAGCCCCCGGGTGCCCGTGCCCGTGTTGGACTTACCGGTTTGACTGTTGCTGAGTATTTCCGTGATGCCGAAGGCCAAGATGTGTTGCTCTTCATTGATAACATTTTCCGTTTCACTCAGGTGAGCATCGTTCTTTGCTTTATCTCTCAGCGCATTTATGCCATTTACTGATGAAGAGGCTGTACATGTAACGTGGTGTACTCTCATATATAGGCCAACTCTGAAGTGTCTGCTTTGCTCGGACGTATCCCATCTGCTGTCGGTTACCAGCCAACTCTGGCATCTGATCTTGGTGCTCTTCAAGAGCGAATCACAACCACCAAGAAAGGTTCCATCACATCAGTCCAAGCCATCTATGTTCCTGCTGACGATTTGACAGATCCTGCTCCAGCCACAACCTTCGCTCACTTGGATGCCACAACTGTGCTCTCAAGACAGGTGAGAATTTGTCTCCTCATGATGATTATTTTCAGATTTTTTTTTTTTTTTTTTTGAAGTTCCATTAACTGACATCTATAGACATTTGTCTGTTTTATTTGAAGATTTCTGAGCTTGGTATCTATCCTGCTGTGGATCCTCTGGATTCAACATCTCGTATGCTCTCGCCTCACATTCTGGGAGAGGAGCACTACAACACAGCTCGTGGTGTGCAAAAAGTGCTACAGAACTACAAGAATCTGCAAGATATTATTGCCATTCTCGGAATGGATGAGCTAAGTGAAGATGACAAGCTGACTGTTGCTCGTGCTCGTAAGATCCAGAGATTCTTGAGTCAGCCATTCCATGTTGCTGAGATCTTCACGGGTGCCCCCGGAAAATACGTAGACCTCAAGGAAAACATCAACAGTTTCCAGGTATATATGCCGTAATAACTTTCTTCGCTTCTCCATGATTGTTTGCTATATTATTAGCTTAGCTCATATGAAATGTTAATTGTTGCAGGGCTTGCTGGATGGTAAGTACGATGATCTTCCTGAACAATCATTCTACATGGTTGGTGGCATTGACGAGGTGGTTGCTAAGGCAGAGAAGATCTCCAAGGAGGCAGCAGCTTAAGAGAGCTTGATTCACCTCTTCTGGATGCTTAATACTTCACATCTTCATCTTTTTTTTTGTTGACAATAACGAAAAGAAAAACAAAGGCAATGTTTTAGGCTGAGCTGCGGACGCATTGTGATTTACATCATTGTGAGTGAGAGATAGTACGAAGAAAAAACAGATTCATTCGTTGTAGTTTTTGATTTGGAATAAAGGAGACAAATGTTTTCAATCTCTCCCCACTTGAAATGACAATTTCGTACTGTAAGGATGGAGATCCGATGAGAATGCTTCTGATTTGTTTGTTTATAAATACAAACCGGACTCTAAAACCGAAGTCAGTAAGAAAAGAAGACATTCAACTGTGTGTGTCTGCGTTTGTAAGTATGTGATAGGAAAATGCCGAAACAGTGCAGATAAAATACTAGCAGACGACAAATATCCTTGTCACTTGTGTCATTTGGTATGTTTTTGAGCTGATGAAGAACAGTTCTGATTCATTTTTGGTTACGAGAAAGCTGCGAAGAACAGAGGAAGTTAACTCAAATTATAGAAAACCAGCTCTCTGAGATCATCGATTGCTTTGGTGAAGCCTTGGTTTAAAGGATGTGAAATGGAAGGTATAAGCAAATGACTCGACACAGCTTTGACCAAGAAGAAGAGAGTCGAAAGATTTCATGACGTAAGACAAAAGGTATTTGAGGAAATCACAACGTATGTACGCAAATATGAAGATTCAAAAACTAAATGTTGGTTTTGGAGTAAAGGTTAAGTTATATAATATCTTCATCGGTATCTACATGAGTGGAACACTATCCTGAAGAATGTGTATATTTTCATATAATGAAATTACAAGAATTTGCCTATCAATGAGACATTGATGCTAAGAACTATCAACACTATACAATCTTTTTTTACTACTAAGAAACAAATGATTGAGAACTTCTCTCTACCACATCACAACACCAACATCTCTTCCTTTTCACCCCTGTGGAGCAAAACTCCAGTTCAAAAACGGTTTCTGCTCAAACGGATCCTGTAAGGTTGTGAAACAATCGGTAGGCTGATGCATGAACTGAGGTATATAAGCATCGCTCTGCAACATATCCATGGAGCAACCACCAAACATGGAAGAATCAAAAGCCTCCAAAGCATCCTCAAGCTCTCTCCATTTAGGCTCGCTCTGAACTTCCTTAGCATCAGGTGATACCACATGACCGTGACCCCCCGAGCTGCTCGAATCCTCCTCTTGCAATGTCGACACCGATGTATCAAAAGGCGACGATGATGACTGATCCGTCATGGTCCTCGGTTTCTCATCAGCAGGGTAGTACTTCTCCATGGTTCCTTTCTTATTGTAGATTCGGCATAACACCCAATCATCAAGCTGTTAACAAAACACATAACAAGAAAGTCAACAATCTGAAAACATCAAAACATTCACAAAGGAAGTAAAAACAGAAAAAAAAAAAGAGAAAAGAAAAAGATAGCACTAAATCAATTTTTTTGTTCCCAAACTAGTACTCAAGGTCAAAAGTCACAAAAATAGCACTTAATGTTTTATCAAAAGTCACAAACTTAGGGTTTAGAATTAAAGGGTAGGGTTTAGGATTTAGGGTTTAGGGTTTAAAGTTGAGAAATGAGGTTTTGGAGATGATTTCAAATTTTGAAAAATAAAAAAATTAAAATTTTCAAAGGATAAACTTAGAAAGGTGCTATTTTGGTCATTTTAGTTTTTGAATGTTATTTTGTGATATAAACTTAGAAATGTGCTATTTTGGAGATTTGCCCTTTTAAAAAATTAAGATAATAGATTATTTATTTTTTGGAGCAAAATTTTTTTTTTTTTAAATAATATTTATTAATATACTTTTTTGAGCAAAAAAAGACGGAACATTTTTTAAAGACAGAACATACTCGTAGGTTGTTCTTTTTGCTAACAGAAGCCGATCTATCAACATTAGCGAGGCGATACTCATGCATAATCCAATTCGTTTTAATCCCTTTGGGAGCTTTCCCAGCGTAGAACACGAGAGCTTTCTTTATCCCCAACGTCTTCGGTTTACCGATCGGTTTATCAGCTCCGGTGGCTTTCCAATAACCGGCTCCTGCCGCCCGGTTAGGACGCGAGCCGTTTGGGTATTTCCGGTCTCGTGGCGAGAAAAAGTACCACTCTTTATCTCCGTACAGAGACATCTCTGTAATAAGAACAACGAATCTCTCGTCGATTAACAACGATTCTCGAGAAATTTTGCAAAATGATCAGAAACCCATGAATTTACCTGGAAGCTCCCAAGGATTGAACTTGTAGAGGTCGATTTCGGCGATGACCGGAGCTGAGATCTGCTCCGACGCGCATTTACGGATCAGGTAGAATCTCACTAGCTCTTCGTCTGTGGGGTGGAATCGGAATCCTGCTGGTAAGTTCAGCTCTGCTTTCATTCTCCAAAAGTTTCTTTCTTTTTTTTTTTCTCTCGTTGCGTTCTTCGAGTATCTGGGTTCGTAATCGTCTGGTGAAGGTTGGAATCGAGGAGATGAGTGGGAGGCGACGAAGGTTTTATAAGAGGACGAGAATCGCCGAAATTTAATTAATTTTAATTAAGAAAACAGATGATGGCATGTGGAGGTTGTACGCACGTGCGGTAAACGATACTGTTTTCTGTTCCACGCTGACCGTTGACGTACGTGGCGTAGTCTTAGTGGACGGTCGACTTAATGAAAGCAGTGATGATGTCATTGCTTCCGTCACCTGTACCCTTTGTAGATTGTTCACCGGCTTAAGTGTCAAACACCTTAATCCTCTCCTAGTATAGCTTATCCATTTTGTTCCTTTACTTGCACCAGTTTTAAATAGGGGTGGGCACGAATTCAAATATTACCATAATTTTTAATTTGTTCGTATTTAACAGATACTTAATTTTTTATTTGTTTTGTTTCGGCAAAATACGAATATTTGATTTTTCGCATATCCAAAAAAAATTACAAATATTTACCAATATTTACACACACACACACACATATATATATATATATATATATCCACTTTATTTAATAAAATCAAAATCAAAAATATTATATGACATATTGTTTTCAAAAAATATCTTATATATAATATAAAATAAAAAAAATAAAGATTAGCTAGTGAAACTATATGTTCCATAGATTTTTAAAATAAAATTTTTATAAAAGATAAATTTGTAGAAATATTGTAATTTTACAAAAAAAAATAATTTAATACTTTTATAAGTAATTTATAAATAAAATTAATAAAATTGTATTTTAAAATAATAATTATATAAATAATACATTTAAAATACTATATTTAGTTGTATATATATATATATATATATATATATATATATCTATTTGTTTAAAAATCGGAGCAAAGCGGATATCCGAAATCTAATTTTTTTATTTATTGGTGATTTGCTTTAATTTTAACCAATGCTAGATCAAATAAGGGGGGACTTGGAAAAAGAACTGAAACTCCATCAAATGTTTTTAATTAAAACTAATCATAGTTTACATATCTTTTGAAATTATTGTTTTAATTTATTTTAAATAAAATTAAAACATAGCTATATTAATTAAATCTGATTAACTAATAAGAAAAAATAACATTTCATTTTTTAAATAGCCAAACGTTGTTAATGTGAGATCCAATATTATATGAAATAAAATATTTTTATTTGTATAAATTTTATTAAATTTTTATTATCATACATTTTAAAATTTTATTATAGCGTAATAAATACATCTCACTAATTTTAAATAATTTTTTCTTACTTTCAATTTACATTATATTTTTCATCTTTGACTTTAACAATTGTAGAGATTGTCATTTTTGTTGAACTTCCTTACTAAATTTATCTTAACATTTTTAAAACACATAAAACAAATCAGTTCACATTTATACTAACACAAAAAAAATACATATACTTCGACAAACAAATAAAAATTAAATACATAAGAATATAAAAATACCAAGAACACAACAAACATATTTTATTATTCTTCCCTCTTGTTCTTTTATTTATGTCTTTTTTTCCTATTAAAAAATAAGCATGCTAATATTATTATAATCCAAGGCATATGAACTATATTAATAGAGTATTAACTGTAGAAAAATCCTTTGAAAAATACTTTGATTAATATAATTAAATGACTTACCATAAAATAAATTAAATAAATTAGCAAATAATATAATTTTAAATGACTTACCATATAATGATGTCAATTCATCTGTTTAGATTAATAAATGAATTAAATAAAAATTTCTTGATTAATATACGTTTAAATAACTTACCATATAATTTTTATGTTTAAAAATATAAAAATATTTTAATCATTTCTAAAAGTGATAGCGGATATATGATATTACATTTTCATTGGAAAATGATTGGAATTTTGTAGAATTATATATTTGACTGTTTTGCATTCATTTGACACATTTTATACTATATATATAGTGAATGAATGAATTTAATTATTAAGTTTAGATTAATTAATTTTCTAAAATGTATGATTTATTCTATTCACTACTAATATAAAGATAATAAAAACCATTTTTATAATTGTTTCTATAGTATCATATGTATTTATATGTATCTTACAATTTTATATAATGTTGTAATCTAGATATTTAATTATTTCTATAAACAAATTATGTTAATTCATCTATATTTAAAATGTTTAATTGTATGTTTGGAAATATAGAATAGATTAAGTAATTCTATGAATAGTTTTCTTTTAAAAATTTAATTAAATAAAAAAAAACATCAACCAATCAAATTATAACAATTAATTGGAGAGTTTTTCTATAAACGATACGTCAGCATAAATCACTAAAGTGACTTTTCAATTAATATATAGGAGGATTGTTTTTTATATCGCTATGCTTCGAAGATTTATGGATGTCCAAATTTTTTTGAATCAAATCGAAAAAAATAACTAATGGAATCAAAAATAACTGATAAAATACTCGGCCCTAGTTTTAAGGTCCTTTACTTACACCAGTTCTAATAAAAATATATATAATTTCTCGGCAGCCACTACTTTTGTTATATTGTAGTCAAACCAAAAGAAGAGACATTTTCTGAAGAGAAGTCAGCATTTCTTGAGGTGGAAGTTTTGTATGTGTCTTGTGATTGGACAGTTGATGGAACTACGATGAGCTTCTCCGCAGCGGATTACAGTTTCCTCTTTGAGAGTTTGAACGAAGCTCACGTCATGGCGTATCCAACGTTGTATCGTTGGTTTATACCTCGGCTAAAGTTTTTTTTTTTAACTTTAACCTCGGCCAAAGTTTCCCCGGTTTTATATATAACAATAAGAGGGGTATTAAGCCGTTGTTTCAATCCTTGATTAAGTACTAATTGAACGGCATTATACATAGGGACTCAATTTAAATTAATTGATGCGATTTGTTTTAGTCACATGAATCTTTCTATTTAAAAATCGTTAAATTGAAAGTTGAGGTAGGTGTATGAGAGGCTGACGTTAGCTTGTTCCCCGTTTGATGATCATCACTTACGTTTACTATCATTATACATTATTATGTTATATTCAACATTGTGTTTTTTAAGATATGGACTTTCATATTTGTATTAGAAAATGAAGAATATAAAATTGTTTTGGTCAAATATGACTTTTGTCAATATTCATTTTGTAGATATTTATACAAGTCGCATAGTTTCATACACGTATGTTTTAAATAAATAGCTATCCCTAACTCCCTCATCATTTGTACATATGAAACCTGAATTATAAATACAAGAAATAAAATGAAACCAAAGCCCTTTCTCAAAAAAAAAAAGAAATAAAATGAAACCATCGTGATGCATGTAACTTCTTTTATTTGTGAAACATATGCACTTTATTAAAAAAACATATGCACGTAATTTGATAATTGTCGCTTTTTGGGTGGTAACACTTTTCTAGAAGGAAGAGATAAAAGAGTCATAAGCCCAACAATAATAAAACATTTTTTCCTATTATATAAATCAGATAAATTGTATCTGGACTTGATCTGAATTTGTTATTATATAGGACAAATCGACATTATACTTTCGTGTAGTTGTTTATTTAAGTCGTTGAGTAAATTGAAATATGATGCTTCATGGAACATGATGTTATAGCTGCCGAACTTGACCTAAACATATCTGTTGTGATGGATAAATACCTTTTTTGTTTTGTCGTATTTAGATTTTCGGGAATATGCTTCAAGAAATTGGATAAGGATGTAAGCTGGGACATCACTGTCAAAACTTAGAACATACAGTATATCTTTAACAACGTCATCACATATATACTATTCATATGACTAGTTGTCTTAAAAGTACGATAATATATATATAGGGACCCTAATATATAATAAGATATGTGTGTGTAAACGTAAAATAATCCAAATTTTAGCAAAAAAAAACGTTAAATAATTTATATGATATGATTTTGAAACGGTGGATTGTTGTATTCTACAATTTTCATTGACTAGTGTTGAGTTTGTGATAGATCTCCACTATTGAACTTCTAAACAAAATTTCTCGCATTAAGAAAATAAAATGCTCGCATAAAATTTTATAATTTCTTCTGATTTTGACAGCAAGAACCAAACTAATTGCATAATTTCTTCAAACAAATTTGATTTTCTGAATTTTGAGAGGTAGGAAAAAAAGTAGTCAACAAGAATGATTCTAATCTCCTTATATACATACATTTTGTCTTACCGTCTGCATCATGACTTTCATTCGACCAACAAATTATCATTCATTTAAATGGTTATTTCTATAACTTTTCAACTTCAGACATGATAACATCAATGGGATAAGACCAAAGAATTCCACTACATTAATCTATGTGGTGGAAAACAAAGTAATATATAACTTTTCATGTTACATAAATATATAGATTTAAACTTTTTGCATCCACTAATTTTAAAATTTTAAGAACAATATGCAGCTAAAAAAGCATCAGAAATCAAATATCCATTTGTCACACCATTTTTGATTCTCTCAACACAATATACTTGTCACTAATGGGCCACGCTGGTCACTCTCCTCTCTGACAATTAATCATTCGTCACTACAACTTAAACAAAATGGGCCAAGTTTGACCCTTAATATGGGTCATCCATCATCTAAACCCGGTCGGTAGCTGGAGATCAACATCCGACCCGAAGTCTATGTGTTTTTTAATGGCTGCTTATTCCTCTAAATTTATATTTTGGGATCCTGTAATATTCCTCGCGATTCTCAACATATTTGTTTATTTTTGTCCTTATGTGGTTTGCAACTATGCACATCATTTTTCCATGTAAACCATACAACATGATCGCTAAGCATTATTCAGTAGACTTAAAAGGTACAAGTATGGCCAAATGGTCATGTCGATAAGTTGCTAGACATTTGAAACTGACCAATAATTTTGGCAAAATAACAAACATCATATCATTAATTATTCATGCATCATAGCCGGTCCTGGGCAAAGTCTAACGAAACATTGGTCTTAGGCCTCCAAAAATTTTGTAAAAAATTACATAGAAAAAACTCCCAAATTTTTTTTTTAAAACCTCCAAAGTTATTAAAAAAAATTTTTAGCTGGAATTTTTTAAAAACCGCCTACGGCCCTTAAATCTCATGGCCGGCCCTGCATGCATCACTACGACCAAGATTTTTTTTGTCGTTTCCATCGTAGTCATTAATTGTTGAAATACCCGTAATTACAACAACTACTGAATACTTAAACATGCACGTAGAAATTACAACAATCTGAAAAGTTGCAAATACATATTTACATGTGGTGAGTTTTATTAACAAAAAGAACATGAATCTGACGAATTAGATATAAATATAATCATATAAGTGCAAAAAAAAGAGTGAGTCATTATTTAATCTGGTAAATGAGGAGTAGTAATTAATACGAAGTCAGAATCTTGTCATTCAAAAGGACGTCTAATTTCCTACTCGAAGATGCTCACAAAATATTTAAAATAATATAAATGGTGGATAGAAGCACTAGACAAATTCGATTCTCCTTACCAGTATAATCATATCCATCACTACGAGTCTACGATATTGGGCGGTGTTGGTCTACTTGGCTCAATTTATACTTTTATTTATAAGTCATCTATCAATTTAAAAGATCATTCTAAGATGGTTAAGCTTTTATAGTTTTTATTAATCACCCAATATAACCTTATTCTTAAACATATACTGTCATATATCACACAATTACTTAATGTTTCATAACTTAAAATTTTGAAAATACAGAGATAGACAACATAAGTCCGTCCATTGGTGAAGTTCAAATGGTAGAGGATTCGTTTTATCGATCAAGATCAGAATCTATTCATCCACGAGATTACGACAATCATATAGTAATTCCCTCTGGGCTGTTATCAATGTTAAAAAAAACACAACAAACTTAAATTTCTCATCATACACTATGTCGTTCACATTTATATTTAGGTGCATGAATAAAATATATATCATTCTCGAAACTACTAAACTTTCATGATTAACTTTCTTCTTTTTGTTTCAACTTTTGAACCAAACACTACACGTTTCGTGCGTAGAGAAACTCCACGGTATATGGAGGAACATCTCGATGAACATTCCATATTGTAATATAATATAATATATTCAAGCACTTAAGCATCATAAATTCTTTCTAATTATATAATAATAAACGTGGTATATCCTTAATAATGGAGTTTTAGCCTTTTATCATTTATAAAATAGTATATTATATACGAGTGATTAAGTCGACCGCAAAAGGTACGGAGGAGAAGAAACAAGCATTCGATTCTCTCATATATTTTGATGCATCCTTCACTAATGATGGTTGAGAAAAAAAGGAAAATAGCCAACTGGCAAATATTGTCAAAATTGAAATAATTGTCACACCAAAATATTTGTATAGTTGTAAATCTCTTATATATTAAAAGAGAAGCATTGACTTTAATGCATTCACACTACCGTTGCCACGTGGCGCTCTCATAATAACTTAATTTTTTTTTGCTGACGTGTCGTTTTCATAGAGCTTCCAAAAAAATTGTTTCCTTTTATTTTTACAACTTAGGACATTACGTAAACTCTCAAAACGTGTTTGCTTCGTTAGGACATTACGTGAACTCATCATCCCCTCTCGAAAGATGTGGTCTTTCTCTCCGGAGACACGATCGGGGAGTGGGTTACGTCGTATCTGAAGTTGGTTCTGACTTTGGAGACGAGATGGCATGAGACGGAGGAGGAGTCCATGACGTTGGAGATGAAAGAGGGCGCGCCGAGGGTTTCGGCTACGATGGATCCATTTTGGATCAAGACGTCGTGGCAGTAGTTTCCAGTGATGAGTACTCGGCGGTTGGGAATTGGATGCGACGATGGAGCAGAGGATCACGGAGATGGTGAGCTAAAGAAGGTAGTGAAAGTGAAAAGCAGAGTCATGGAGGAAGAAGAAGAGACAAAAGCTTATACGTAACTACTTCAGATCCATTCGTTCTCTCTGTTTTTATGATATGTGTCGCGCGAAAGATGACGCGCACCATCACCTAAAACCAGTTTTTAAAAGAAAAAGACTTTCCAAGTTTGCATATTAAAAAAAAACGAGTACGAGTTTTCTAATGGCGTATCAATCTCTCAAGGTTTTGGTGAGTTTCCATAGTGATAAAGTTCATGAGAAGCAAATTGGAGACGCAAAGCAGGCTCAAAGTTACTTTTTCCACAAGAACAGTCAAGGCTTTGGCTGAAGTAGAGGCTTTTGCCCTTGAAGCTGAAGAGCTCAAGTTTGTAGCAAGTCAGTTTAGGAGACTTCATAGCCGACAGGTTGAACAGACTTTTAGGCTTTACTCTCAGCAATGGAGAACTTGGGCTTCTTCCTTCATCGAAGCTGCTTGGAACATTTAAGAAGGAAAACCGCTGAGCTGAGATGAATTAAAGAAGAGGAAGACGAGATGGGTTATGAAGATGAGTATGATGATGCTGAGGAAGAAGACGACATGACTCCAATGTTTACAAGTCTTCTTATAGACTAAGGAGCACATAGAGTTCAAAGAGGTTGTTGAATCTGCAAAAGCCTCCAGAACCTGATTTTGATGCTGAATAATAACTCTTGTGTAGAGGAAAACATCAGAGCAGAGACTACATAGTAATTGATTTATACACATAAATGCTATATATACAACGTGTTTCACAAAATTTTAAGAGTATCTACAAGAGCCAATGATCCTTCAAAGACCTGCATTGTATTTTTAGCAGTTCTTACGTCTATATCTGATATACTTCCAGTCTTGAAGCAATAATGACACGGTTACTCCTCTCTTCTGCGTCTGGTACAAGGAGATTCGCTATCTCTTTTGAACAGAACAACCCAATACTGAAAGAAGGAGAAACAACTTTTGGCAGGCAGAGACGTTCTTTATCCATAGCCTAGAAAGAAGAATCAAACAGTGTCACTGCATATGATCCTAGACCAGATTTGGTTGATGTTGGCCATTTTGTTTATCGTTTAT